>NC_089750.1:11655508-11674761 GCF_040412425.1 Macrobrachium rosenbergii | reverse complement strand
TCTCAGTACGGGTAGGTGACGCCATTAAGCAAGGACAATGTACTGACTGCCAAGAACTCGCGTTCCTCTCTAAAATGGTCACTTGGGTTGTTGTTAGAACAATTATTACGAAGAGATATCTGATTAGCATAAAGTTTAGGCAATGTATGTGTCTTAAACAGTAATACTGGGTGAGCTGGTGTAACATTCTTGAGAGAGTAAATATCTACAAATTTCCTATTCGATGATTGTAATATGAAGCTCTGCATATCTAAGTAACAGACAATTATGTTTTCGATGAAGTAAGTTTGATTATACATTGTGGTTTTATTTGTATGTAATTACCCAAATCATTCAGCTGCTGTATAAAATAACGAAGTAATGTTATACCAAGTATTTGTGCATTTTAACCTATGGGGCACTTGAAGAGTAGCGTTCACTGTCATTTTCATTGTGTTTTCCCACCTCATCTGTTTCGAAATCTGTCATTTTCATTGAGTCCCAGGCAAAGGAAGGTCCCGCCGGCATTCAGTCCCAAAAAAAGTCCCGTAAATCAACGGAGAAACGACATGATTCATACAGTTGTTTGGTCCACATTTCTTGCATTCTGTCAGAGTGACTGAGGTTGGAGTGCCTGTCTCCCTCTCGTCATCAATCATGCGGAGAAGCTGAAGATGGGGGGGGGGGGGCGGTGAATTAATGGAAGTTTCATTTCAAATAACAATAATGAATTAATGAAATGCTCGAAATTCGGGTAAATTTGAATGCAATACTTTAAAACTTCAATTGGCAGTATATGGGATTTAAATGGGATTTTATAACTTTAATTGTCCTCTGATGTGTTTGTATTCCTTTTGAAAAGTATGAAATGTTACACTTTCGTAGGTCAGGAATAATTCGGGTAGCTATGCCTACAGTAAGTGATATATTACAGTGTCCTAAAAGAATTGAAATAAATAACATGTTTGGATTATTACAAAAAAAAAAAAAGCTTTAATTCATTAATGCTAGCGATGACGTAACCTTTATATACGGAAAAAATAAATTTCTGAATGATACCGGTAAATTCTCTCAGCGATAATAACCGTACAAAATTAAGAACATGCCTAGATGATGAAGGTCCTGACATTCTTTTAATGATAATTTATTTTCAAATCGTGAACAGGGAATTGCATAATAATAATAATAATAATAATAATAATAATAATAATAATAATAATAATAATAATAATAATAATAATAATAATAATAATAATAAAGGCTTTATATCCCATAAAATACACTGGAGTAGATTCTATACATAGAAGTTTATAAAATTTAACTACAAAATACTACAGTAAAAGTACAAAAAAATTACAGGTTTGATACATGTGCGTTTAACAATATTAAGCATATGCTGAACCCCTCCATATCCCAAAAACAAAATTATCACTGGTCATCAGCATGTCAGTAAGATTTTTACAATTGTGTAACTTGCTGTCTTCATTCTACCTAACAAGCTCACCACTGCTTTCCGTCTTATCTCATTAAATGTTGGTATACCAAGCTGAACGCAAAAATGGAAATGCTAGGTCGCGATGTCAAGTTAAACAACCTTCTGATACTATTATTAAAAAACTCTCTTAACTTGGCAAGGTTTGACATCTTGACTTTAAAAACAAGGGATACACAATAAAGAAGGCATTTCACATCAGCTGTACATTCTGAGAAGTTTTGCAGTAGCACATTTGCTCTTATGTACAAAACCCTACACAAGTTTGCAACATGATTGTCATCATTGTTATTGCAGGTGAGGGTGAAACTCAATCATTTCTTTTACATATTCAATTGCAATACCATTAATGTTAACATGATTCTGTGGCAGTTCACTGTTCTTGCAATTGCTGAAAACCATACATTTAGTCTTGAGCATTTGCATTTAATTTCACAGAATTTCTGTATTTAGAGCATTCATTAACCAGGCACTGCAAACTACTCAGCGATGGACAAAACACAACAATATCATCAGCATAAATTATATGGTTGAGTATCTCACTACTCAGGACGCAGTCAATTTTGTGACTAATTAGATTTTCTGATAACACAGAGCCCTGTTTTACTCCACAAGTAACACTAAATTCTTCTGGTATATCCGTACCCCATTTTACATTCATTTTTTGGGTTGAATACCAATATTGTAAAATGCTAACAATATAAGCTGGGAAACCCATTTTTAGCATTATTTCAAATAAATATTTATGACAATTCTTGTCAAATGCCTTCGACATCTCCATAAAACACGATATACAGGTGCGTTGCGTCTACTGTATTCAACAGTCCCATTTTTCAGAATGGCTTTGGCCATACCAGGAACCCTTAAAGGTATTCATTTATATCCCTAAAAATGGCATCGCCTCATGCACATTTTCCAGCCACTGTCCACTGAGGATATTGTTAGGGGAATGAACCCCAGTCCACTTTCATAACTTTTGATTAAACTCGCAAAAAACACTTCGGATATTGATTGTAGGTTTGAAACTGTCCTGGAGATTTGAACGGTTGAGATTCTGAGGCAATAAAAAATAATAGTTATGTTCTAGCCCTTGAGAATTTCATACAGTAAATTTTATACTGTTTTTCTTCAATGTAATTTTGTATGATGAGAGAGAAATAAGATTTACTATAATAGCTATCTGAATCTGCGCGGTATCCAGGCATAGTTAACTGGCATAACATTTAGCTCCACTGAATATTAACAATCAATAGAGCTGGACCCTGGTTCACACCACTGGAATATAATTTCTGAAATGGTGATTATTTATTCTATTTCTTAATTTCTTACATGCGCGTATTTATGTCAGTTTTATATAATAGAATACTTCTTTTATCTTTCTTTTTATACACAAATCTCTCAATTTTAACGCTTTATGAATTATGAAACATGAATCGCATGAAATAAACAAAGCTCCTCCGTCATATCCTTGAGAGAATCGTGTATCTGAACCATCTGGCTGCTGCAGGATATGATAGGGCCTCCTGAGAGGCAACCAAATTCCACTTAAGCCGGAAAGATATGTGACAGACTCCGGAGAGCCATGTATTGCTCACGGCTCTAAGAAGGTGTTCTCGCCCCTCTTTTTATATCCTTCCTAAAGCCTCGGGTGATTCCGAATGGTGCTGTAAAATAAGGGCCCTCCTAAACGTTATAGTTCACAAAGATATCCTTGGTTTTCCATAAATGGAAATTCTGTTACGAAGCAAAGGACGATATTGGCACTCCTGTCCTCTAAAAGTGCCCTTTCACGATGTTTGTGTTTTGAATAGCTTTCCATGCCAAGAAATGTAGTGGCAGACGATTGCTAACGATGGTAAGGTTATAAAACGATGTAAAGATTATAAAATTTCACATTACATACTGGAAGTTAAAAGAAATAATAAGTTAATTGTTTGTAGTCAGGAGACAATAACACTGGCAATGGAAATTCCCTTACATCTGAACCTAAAATAAACAGTGAAATTTACCTTAACTTTATAGCATACCCCATTTTCTTGACTGTTTATTAAATCGTATTTCATTCCCCTGCAAACATTAACCTAGGGAGCTTTCGGCGATTCTTCGTTAATCTCTCTCTCTCTCTCTCTCTCTCTCTCTCTCTCTCTCTCTCTCTCTCTCTCTCTCTCTCTAGTGGTTCCCATGGCAACTGTATATCTAGAAACTGACGATCTTACCACCCACTTGCCCTTAACTCGAGCCCAGTTTTTGTACAGAAACGAATGGGAAAGATTGTGGAACCAAGTGGTCGAGGACAGTTTCCTTGATTTCTCTTTTTCACTGTGATTCCATTTTTTCACATATGTATTCCTATAACAACTGCTCAGCCTCACAAGAAACATTCATCAGAAATCATCTTCGAATAAAAAGTAACTTAAGCAAGGTTACCATGAAAAGGCACGTCCCTGGTACAACAATTCTCATACTTCAGAACGCGAATCAGATTTGAATTCCATAACCAAAGCCCTTTGACAAAACGGATTATAAATCCTAATAAGAAATCTGCGCAGACTAAGGCAGGAATAATAAAGCGAAAGTTGGAAACTGGGGTAAAATACAACAAGAGGACTGAGTTACATATGATGGAAAAGGTGCAGCTTTGTATATAAAGTAATTTTACTAATTAATCATACATATATATCCTGACACACACACACACACACACACACACAGGACGATTTCCTTCATACATACAAATCCTGACAGATGAACTCCTAAACGTAGCTACAAATACTTAACCAATGAAGTGAACTAACACTTTGCTGTTGTTGTTATAAAATATATTCTACACACACACACACACACACACACACACACACACACACACAAACACACACATGAATATATATATATATATATATATATATATATATATGAATAACACTTTATATGCTGTTGTTATAAACACACATATATATATATATATATATATATATATATACATATATATATATATATAATATGATATTTGAACATATATGAAATTGTATTATATAAAGTCTGTGCATGTAGCGAAATGTTATCTATATTCATTTATTTTACTTACACTTGGGGAATTATTGTCGATTCAACCTTACAAAATCCCCCTTCTTTTAGGTCATAAAAATAATGAAAAAAATCTTTGTCACGCTGCCACTTATTATTTCGAAGCGAATTTTTACTTTACCCGACATAAGATTTACAATTAGGCAAAAAATCAAATTCTGTATTTTTCTGGAACTTAAAATTGAAACTCAGTGTAAAGACTCATTTGATAGCACGCGGGATTAAATGAGCGGGCCGGTGGACAAAAGCGGTCTATTAACAGTTTAATAATATCTTCAAAGAGAAATAGTAATTCATTTCATTCGCGTTATTCAAACAAAACAGTTTTATGGTTCAATCACCATCCAGAAATAGTACTGGAAATATTTGTTTTAGTGAAAAATTATTTTCAAAGAGCAAAATTGTTACATACATAGAAGGTTTTTTGGATTAAATATTGTGAACTTGGAAACATTTTCCAACTTCATGGTACAACAATTTTTTTTTTTTTAATAAATGGCTCAAGTCACGTACTCATAATTCGGTATAACGTCGTCATTGCAATATGGAAGGACCGGCTTCCAGGTGGAATAGGATCAGGTTGAGGTCAAATTTGCGCCTTTCATTTCTTGCAAGATCGTATGAGTGCGTCTTACTTCCTGCTGCATTGCTTTATATTCAGTATACTGCAATGCATTCACTATTCAGTCTACTGCATCAAGCTTTTATGATAGAAACAAAGACTGATAATACAAGGGTAAATAATAATAATAATAATAATAATAATAATAATAATAATAATAATAATAATAATAATAATAATAATAACGGCCTCATACCCCATTCTTTGCTATTCAATAACAGTATCTATACCGTCACAATAACCAGGACAAGTATACCTGAACAAGTCTACCGAAAATATCCTCCACTGACAGTAACCATTGTTGCTGAAAATAATACCATTGACTATTATGCTTCCAAGTCTTCTACAATAACACCGTTTATACAATAGTAGACTCTTAAACCCTTCTCACAAATGGATGAAGAGAACTAAATCACCAGATTAGACTGGATATGACAGGCTTTTCCCTTCACACATATATGTACTATTAAGTAAAATGTTTTCCTAAACATTCGCATCAGAAGAAACCTTTTATATGAACGATGTCGCTTTTCTTTTTCATTAGATTTTCGCTTACGTTCCTAAAAAGCAATTCCCCGAAAACTGCTTCATTTGCAAAGCTTATTTAAAATCTTCAAATTAAGTCAGAGAGAGAGAGAGAGAGAGAGAGAGAGAGAGAGAGAGAGAGAGAGAGAGAGAGAGAGAGTTCAATTGAGTTCTTATTATTTCCTGCCTGAAGCTAAAGTTTCTGAACAAAGCTTCAGGCAGGAAATTTGTTTTCTGAAGAAATGCAGTTGTGTTCTTGCGGTCATACCTACATTTGAAAGATCCAGTGGAATACAATCTTGACTTCTTATTACTTTTATGAGGAGACGTCACCCGACTGAGTTTCTGGAACAATGAATCGTGCACGTGGATGAGACAAGTTATTAACAATTCCTCCTCCTCCCCAGAGAGGCTCAACTCTGCCCATCCTTGTATCCCCAATACCTTTTGCTTTATCACTGTTGCTACAATTAATCAGAGCTGATACATATACACACACATATATATATATGTGTATGTATGTATATATATATATGTATATATACATATACATATATATATATATATATATATATATATATATATATATATATATATATATATATATATATATATATATATATATATATATATATATATATATATATATATATATATATATACATACATACAGCATAAAGTGTGTGTGTGTGTGTGTGTATGTATGCATTTATGGTGCTCATAATGAGATCTATGTAGCAGATTATATGCTGCGTGCAGTAGTCACATTTGCTAGTCATAATATATGATGAAAGAATGCTATGGCATAAATTTAAAAACCACTGCAGTAGGATTTTATTACTAATTCAAAAGGTAATACATAAGGTATACACTTAAAATTCTAAATACAAATATTCAAATATCTCTCACAAAAAATACTCTAACAAGTCCTGATATTCTTGCAAAATAAAGATACTTGGAGGTTATGATATGATTAAAGAAACAAGAATTTTAGAAGTTAACCTTGATTGAAAATGGGAATTTTGAGAGAGAGAGAGAGAGAGAGAGAGAGAGAGAGAGAGAGAGAGAGAGAGAGAGAGAGAGAGAGAGAGAGAGATGATGTGAAGGCATTATTACTTGTCTGATGCATGATGTGAATGCATTATTCCGATATTTTGTTAATTTATGTTTATTCTTCAGTTCAGAGTAAAACAACTTTTGACGGAATAATATTATTTTTATTTAAAAGTTATTTGTTATCATAAAACAGCTGATATCGATTTCGCAAAGGAACTGGAATTTTCAAAGTTCATCAATCCCATCGTTTTCAAAATCGTTCCCAACCGCCACGACTCACTGTGTGATAACAAATGGTATTCGTGAAAGATCTCAATTACATTTTTAATATTTCTACCGCAAGTTTGTAATTAACTTAGTAAACCATTACTATCAAACAAAACGACAATAAGTGTAACAGTAACCGTGATTATAATACTAATATTGCCACATTATTAATAAAATCTTAAAACCGGAATTACCAAACCGAAAAAAAAATATTCTTGCTATAATGATAGACCATTTGACATGGTACTCTATTAACCTCTATTATATCTTTCATTATTTTTTTTTTATCCAAGTACATTATCTAAAAAAACACTCGTATCCATTCAAACAGCAGTCGTGCCTTTGCCATGTCTACCAACATTTTCTTACGCCACAAAAGGAAAAGAGAGAGACTCCTCCCCATTTCAAAGGGATTTACTATTCTTCTCGCACGTCAGGGGATGTTCGTGCGCCCAGAATAAGCCCTTGTCACGTGCCTCTATCCGCTAAGAAGAAGAAAGGTCACGGGGGTGAAGGAAATACTTTTCCCTCAGTAAATTGCCACTATCAGGGGCGTGAAACGCCCTTCATATTTCATGGGTCAGTAGAGGTTCCAAGGGGTGTTTGCTGTTATTGCATCACATTACTTGCGGAGTAAGCCATTTTATTTGTCTTTAAGTTTCGTTCGTAATAATTTTTATAATTTGTATATAATTATCAAGTCAGAAATATCACTATGTTTGACTTTAAAATCATGAAAATTTCATTTGATTATATTCCTTTTCAGTAATATTATTTCATCACCATTAACTGGAAATAAATCGTTCCTAAAGACATCAAGTGTTGAGAATATAATTTTACTGAACGTGCATTATCTGCACAATTAAGAACATAGCCAAGAACACTTGAGGACTTCCTCATGGTATATGATAATCTAACTCTATTTATTAATATCAGTTAATAAGTACATTTTTTATAGACCGTCTCTCTTTCTCTCTATCTCTCTCTCTCTCTCTAAAAATAATACCCAAATTTAAAGATGCTCACTTAAGAGCTTGAGTGATTATCAATGTCTATATAGAACATTGCCTTTAAAGGGGAATATTTTCATGTGCATACATACATACAAACACGTACCAACAGTATAAATATGGTAGTTTATCCTCGATAACCTTACCAGCCTACCAATATGTCACTGCAGTTTCATTCTAGTTTTGTGTACGTGGGGGGCGCCTCCGTGTTTTATATTACACGGTTTCTTTTTTTTTTTTTAAGTTTTGGCGTCAGTGGCAAATAAATTACCTAATGGCCCTTTAGCATATATGGTAAGTATCCGTGGAATTTAAGAACTGCACTGAAGCCTGTGTTTTTTTCGTTAAATAATTAAGCTGATGTAAAGGAACTGGCTCAGCCACAGGAATTCAGACGCATACTGTGACATATTAACGTTAAGTACCTCCAGTACACGAAAAGTGAAAATTGTATTTATTGAAATGTTTACTGTTAAACTTTGTTTTAAAGGGATGAAAGTAACTCGTTCGCACTTAACTCTATTCATCGTTGTAAAGTGTATGCGAAAAGGAGCATGCACTTCTAAACAGCTCACCAGTTATATTTTTCCATCATGTTTACGATGTGCATGCATACAGCACTTGAAAAAAAAAAAATTCTTCCACACATTTTCGCGTGGATTCCTTTACCAACTTAGCTTTTATTTAAGAAAAAAAGAGTGGAGTTTTGTGAAAGATATTCCGTAACCACCCTCCTTTTCTTATATTTCAGTTCATTAACTGCCCTCGCATCGACACCCTTTTTGTGCCCTTTTATTGCTTCCATTTTCCCAAAGTTATCAAAGAACCTTCATTATGAAGCCCGCAAAATCTGTTTCTCGTGCGACCCGGTTCCCTCAATCTTCATGTTTGAACATCATTTTTATGAACCTGCAATAGCATTTGTTCATTGCAATTCTTATGTTTATATTTATGTTTGCGCCTTCTTCTTTCTCGAGTGCATTTATTTATATCTTTGATATTTCCATGGATGTTTAATTAAAACAATTTCCTGTTTGTTCGATTTTCTCAGTAGCGAAATCATTTGAAGATTGATACCGAGTTTCTCAACGACTAAAAATTTCGTATATGTGAAGGAATATTAATAGCATTCCAGTATGACATACAAAAAATAGTCATAAAAAAATAATTTCCGTTAAAAGTTCAGGATCGAGACGGAATGAAAATAAGATATAATCAGAAAATGGTTAAAAGCTGCAGCTTGGCAAAGAATTGGAACTCGCATTGGCAATTCAGCCGGCAATGAAGTGACCTGACTTTCTGCAATGACTTGAGTGAAAGACTGTCTGTGTCACTGAACAATTTTTTTTTTTTTTTTTTTTTACTTCCCGAAGTTCATTCAAGTTGGTGGATAGGAAGCGATCTTTGTTGTTATTGAGGAATTCAGTTGTCCGAGGGATAAATTGTCTTCATTTGCCTTCCATCACATTTACGTGTTACTTAAGCTTTTGAAACGCTTACTACCGTTGATTAAAAAAATTAGCTTACCAAGTGGGTGCAAAATGTTTAATATAAAGTAATTCAGATTCTACTACGCAAATGAATAGACCTGGCGTGAACAAGCGGACTCATATTCAAGCCCATTGTAGCTGTATAAGTTTGTTATGTCATCCATAGTGCAAATAAATACTATACCTTCAGGAAAGCTTATCGGGAACACAATAAGAACAATAAAAAAATATTACTTTCACTGAGCCGACTTGCAAAAATTACCGAATGCACGACGACTGACTCTTCAAGATGACTGGCATAGAAAAATTAAGATCAGACTTGGAGGTAAAAAAAAAAAAAAAAACTTTCTGCGCTACGTCTCTTCCCAAGGGAGTGGCTTGTGATCGCGGACGTCACTCAGCCATTTTTAATCTGCATTCTTCGCCTAATGTTTGTCCTTCACGGAGCTTCACTGAGAAATTCTCTTGCCTTCTTTTTGTTAGAAGATAAATACCCTACTCCCCATCGGAGGACGTGAAGTTCTCTCTTTCAGTTGAATATCTTATCCATCTAAATAGTCTCGAATTTTCATTATGTATCTAAATCAATAAAATTCATATTCACTCTTTGGGAAATGGCTTATTATTATGAGTAGAAAAATCTATTAACAGAGCTGTAAATACAGTACTAAAAGTTACAATGTGGTTTCAGCTGTATTTTTTACTTTTATTTGTTATTGTTAAATCTGACTCTATTTTACATGATTCTGTAGACAGACAGGTTTACCATTTTGACTACAAAAGTCTTGCTTTTCTGTTCATAACAGAATGAACGTAAAGCGTATATTTTAAATACTTGACGACCTAGATATTACCTCAGTAATCGCAGTTTGAAAAGATATTCATCGCTCCATATCATCCGGCTGCATTCAGAAACTAATCAACTCTGTGCTGCTTATTATTGCGACGGATGTAATACAGAATTTTACAGAAATGACTGAATCTGAGTGTAATTGCTCTGCTTCCCCTTTGCAGTCATATGCACAATAATTAATTTGTTGTTCGTCATTAGGAGAGACCTAAAAACTTTCCTAATAACTTGCTTCTGAATGTATCATTGTTATGAAAGACTGTCATTTCTACCTACTAAATTATATCAACATATTACTTTGACATGTATGAAATGAGAAGAGGGTTATCACTCACTTCTCTCTATATAATTACTTGGAAAATCTATTTATGGCACTGCCTTCTTTCAATATTACATAAGAAATTTTGACATCAGTTATAGATTTCACTTCAGTCTGATAGCACAGGGATGTTGAAGAGGAAAAAAAAATATTTGGATATAGAATATATAATTATATGCCTGAGTACTGATTTACTGTTAAAGTGTTTCAAATCGGATGATGAACCTTAGACTTACCAATGGCTCTTTCTATTAAGTATATCTAGTGATATAATATTAATAAGGCCATAATTATTACAGCGATAGGAAATATTAAGTTCATAAGATTGCTCACGTTAGCAGTTTTTACTTCTTTCCCTTGGAACAATAAGAGAGATAGGTTCCTATTCAAAATATTTTTAAAATAGACAAAGAAGCAATAGAATTATAGAAGGTTCTGCAAGAGACAAAGATGTCTCTGTAGTGGAAATGGTACATGGAATCAGACTATACCACCAAAAATGGTGTTAGTGGACTCATCTACCCACTGAGATCTGTCAGTCAGCGCTACAGTAAGAAGGTAATGGGACTGGTAAACAATAGAGCGTGACGGGATGCATAAATTCCACCCACAATGTTTCTTGTACGGCTTTTACACGTCACACTGGCTACCAACGTGTATCGTCCAAAAATTATTATTATTATTATTATTATTATTATTATTATTATTTATTATTCCTAATGTACACAAAAGGAAAAGGACGTAGAAGTGCAACTTTAAACAAATAACACCAACAGCATGTTCTTAATCAAGAACAGAAGTGATTGAAGAGGGAGGGACACACATCGGCATCGATTTGTATGTTGGTTGAGACTACGTCGTGGTCCGAGCTTAATACAAACAACAAATCACCAGTAACTCGTACCACCGGAAGGCTCGTTGGAGCTATACTTGATCTATAGAATTATTCAGTTATATTTCTCCTTTATTCGTTTCTCTTAGTTGGTGTTCTCGTGGATGAGTGCAAAGACACATTAACTATTAAAAAGTGGTGAACAAATTCGGAGAAAGATTTTTGAGGCATTTCCTAGGTTTTCCACTTATGTTTACATAGTCTCGAGGAAGTATATAAATGAAAAATATTATTATCTCGCTGTCTGAAGAGCAAGGCAAACATTTCCTTGTTTACACAGGTATTCGCTCGTCTTTGTTATGGTTGAGATTTTTTGGAGTGCCCTCAAACTCTATTTGATTTCCTGATTATTTAATTATATGTACGAAAAAGTTTTTTCTAGATTTTTCTACAAGAGATATTTATTTAGTGGTTTCTGGATATTTCCACTGAGGTTTACTTCTAAAGTATGGAAGGGATGAAAAATGTAATTATAATCGAACTTCGAATTTCATTCAGAGAGAGAGAGAGAGAGAGAGAGAGAGAGAGAGAGAGAGAGAGAGAGAGAGAGAGAATCTCATCAATTTGCATATCCTCTTCCGGACAAAAAAACGTGATTGGATTAACTGCACGGAATACGCGAAGTGCTAATTCCTCAAGAATTGTGTTATTACTCCTGGCATGCTAAGTAAGCAAGGAAAGAAAATTCAATTCGCCCTACTACTGCATTAAGACAACAATATTATCCTATTAGCTAGTTAGAGAAAAAATGTAAATGTTTCCCATACGTTTTTAAACTCCCATAGGACTATCTCTAATGTTTTTCTTTTAAATAACGGTCATAAAGAGAGCAGTTTTTAATATACTGAAGCGTAAGTAAGGCCCAGACTTGCGACATCTTAAGACGACAGTGGTTCAGTTTGTCACATACTTGATTTTCGCGGTCAGCCACTCTTTATTGAACGTTATCTGTTCTAGAGCATCAGGATTTTAAACGAAAGTAGCTGCTCAGTCATAATCATCGCGGCAAGAAACGACGTTGAAATATCATAAAGGTAAAAGGATACAAGCCCTCAATTCCGTATAGATTGTGATTTCTGTACCTATATATACAGTCATTTTCTTTACATTTTGGTGGCAGTATTTCAAGACTTAATGTTTACAATGGTATTTTCTGGAGGTCGACGTTTAAAAATGCACTGTACACAAGGATGAGTATAATGACTTTGAAAAAATGCCGGTGATTGTTAAATATCATCCAATGAATGAAAAAGGGGCATACAGAATCCCGTTTACTTCATCACAAGAGTCTACAAAACCCAAACTAGCTGAATGTCTCAACTAATTCCGCTCCAGCGGCCATAATGGGATATTGATCGCCCTATGGTCAGTTACCCGAATATTCATCCCAAAGTTCCTGCACCTGTGGTAAAATAAATCACCGACCTCTTTTTTATTATTTTTCAAAACGACATTGAATTGAACTTTTTACAGTGAAAATGAGGTCTTTATGTGGGGCAACTTTACTTTTTATGTCATACTAAGTTGGGTGCTCTTGTTATTTTTCATTCAGTTACTTTAGCCTGGCAGAAATGAATTGAAAAATGAAATTTGGTTTTACTTGTATATAAATATATATTTTGGACTTTTGCACCTTAGAAAATTCTTGAAAATAAGATTTTTTCAAAGACTCTCTAAGCCCACAAACAATTAAGACACTCGCCAAAAAGAACTAAAATAACAGACAGTAGTGTAAAACAACAGCACATTTGCTCTTTTATCTACATCACAATTGTCAAGTAAAATAGAAGTAGCTTTTATATTTTTTTCTCGCATTTTCTATTTACTCTTTCTGGTTAAAGTTAGGTATTCGATTGGTTATGAAAATTATATATTATAACTTTATTTAAAAGGGTGATTAAAGGAGAAAGCCTATGAGAGAGAGAGAGAGAGATTTGCTAAGAGAGAGAGAGAGAGATTAATACCATTTTTTTGGGGTACTAGTGCTCAAGTTACTAAGGAACGTTGCTCTATATAGAAAAGGAAAGTACTTTATATATCACCAGGGAACCTGTTTGGAGAGAAATTACTACACAGACTGCAGTGGGCTTCCTATGCTCAGAAACTTGTTGGCTAAGAAAACAGATTACCGCTCGAAGTTCGCACTTTCCATTACTGAACGAAGAGTGCAAAACTAGTCACTTTCATTTTTAATAATTCTAGAATATTCACTATCATTCACTATGGGGTTACAGTCGCCTACCTGCCTGCCAGAGGCAACGGAGCGATCAAGTAGATATTACTTACATTAACAGCAGACAGAAGGAGGGTCAGCATACATGAAATACTTGTAAGGTACCGGTAAAGAATATAGAACTGAAAGGGATCAAGAACTTGAAATTCAATAACACTTGGCGATAACATATTCTTACAGAAACTTTCTTTTATAAAATAGGATTCTGATATTTCTTTCCAGTATATTACTGGAAAAACATCTTTAACGTGAAAGAGAACTGCCCTCTTCTCCTGTGCAACTTTCGTTCATGTTTGGTTGTTCCTTTTTAATTAGCTTTTCCATTAAACGTAAAATGAATTTTGTTTACAGCCTTACATATCCTCCCTGCTGTGAAATTTATTACGCTAATTACTCTCTGGCAAACAAGTCTAGATGTTTTCGGTTTTTTTTTTTTTTTAAGGTTTTGGAAAAATATATCTTAGTTTTTGTGAAAACTATTAGAGAATTGTCTGCTTAGTTTTTGTGAAAACTATTAAGAGAATTATTTTTAACTTGTAGTAATTTCTTCAAACAACTGGAATTTTTTTCTATTCTTCATACGATTTCGTTTTCATTATTATTATTATTATTATTATTATTATTATTATTATTATTATTATTATTATTATTATTTCTTTAGTAGTAAATTTAGAAGTAGTTTTTAGTATTCTTAGTATAGTACGATTTCGTTATATTTAGTCAATTTTCAGGCACGAAGCAAGGAGAAACAAGAAATGAAGAACAAAAGTCTTTTACGTTTATTAACTTCACAAAGTCCCAACTAAAGAAAGTTGTTGCATCCTTATGCATTATTTGAGGATGCCGGCCAACGTATTTATGGTATCCATAGGGAATTAGCATCCTATAAACAGAAAATTATGACTTCCTTTATTCAGATGAACTGCTGCCAAAAGTATAACATTTCTTCTCTGAATATTACTAAATGCTGGTGTGATGAAGGATCTTTTCTTGGAATAATCTTGTATCTGTGTAACTAGAACATTAGACCCTTGAGCTGTTCTTATGCTATTCTACTCTTTTCTTCAATAGCTTTGTCTGTCTGACCCAAGTTAAATGAATCACAAGCATTAAAGTACTTTTGTAACAATTTTAGTTACTTAGTGGGAGCAATGTCAAATCCACTTTTGTTCAATATTACTGATGTTGTTTCAAGTCAGAGGAAACCAGCATATCAAGGGGTGGCTTACTGCAGTATAAGTTGTTCCACTTCATATCTTTTGTTGTCTTTTCTTTAAAGGCTTGGAAAATGGTTCTCTGGACTGTTTGGTATTGTTGATGCTTTCGGAGAGATACGTTAGTGCGACCAATGTAGACGGTTTGAAGACTTACGGAACTCCCAACAATCGTTATTTGTTATTTACCGCTGTTATTTACGCATAACAGTGGTTATACCTCCCGTCGTTCTGTGAATAGCTGTAGTGTTCACTGATACCGGGAATTTTAAAAATTCTCGTCCTCTCTCTGTTTCCCTAACTAGAAAAGATTAGAAGTACTAAAAGGGCCACCAGGGAGCATTTTCGTTCTTCCTTTATGTGCCTTGAAACTCCCTTAGCTGTCCACATTGGTATCTTAGAAGACGTGACCAGGAGCTGAACTGTGTCGTAGGGCGAAGTTCTTATAACCGTATTTGCATTCATTGGCTACGATCAGAGTTTGGTAAAACCCGATATTCCCGGCATTATTTGCGCTTTTATTACCAATGAAGACTTACATCAAAATCTGGGGAATTCGAAAACATCTAAACTCAAAGTGGCATAAAACGTCCCGTCCTTCCAAGAAATTCATAACACTGGTTACTCCAGTGTTATAATTTTCAGTTGTAAAGCCTGTTATTGTTGTACAGTGCTTAGGAGAAAGTGTTTGGATGCCGATTAAGATGGTAACTACATAAAACAAGAAAACAAATTTTTGTCAGCGATAAATCTTAATGAAATTTAGGTGTATTTAAGTTTTCACGTAACCACAACCATATCGACATTTACAGTAACAGCCAAGCTTTGGCAATACAGTCAACATGCTTTCAGAATGGCAAAAGCAAAGGTCACTGACAAAACCAATGATATGAAATCCTCTTCTCGCCAAAGGGGATTTCAGTCGCTGATTCCTGGAAGCGTAAACATCATTTATATGAGACACCCTCTCAAGGTTTCCAGGAACTCAGATCTTTGTTATGGAGAAATAGCTGGTTTCAACAGAATGAGTATGTTCTACATGGCATTCCAATTCAAGACCATTAACATGTTAACAGCGGATAATAATTCTTTCATTAATAATGACTTGGGATAATATATTTTGTTGGAATCTTGCATATTCAATCGTGTTTCATGGATAAAAACCATATGAATATTAAACAGAAATTTCTTTGTCGGTGATGAATGATGAATAATATATATATATATATATATATATATATATATATATATATATATATATATATATATATATATATATATATATATATATATGTATAATTATTATGGCATTACGCTGTGAAAAAGATAATAGTTGAAACTAATGATACTAATCAAAGTTACTTTGCACATTCGTTAACTTAACCATTTTTAACAATAGAGAAACTAGGAAAAATTGTAATCCCTGTATACCTTACTATCACGCATTCTAAAAATCTTCCCAACAACGATCTGGTTTACGAAGATAACGAACTTATTCGAAGAACAGGAGCCAGAGGTACAGACAATCAAAAACCCTTTTCTAGTCCAGGATTGAAGAAAACAATAAAAGGGAGAAGGGATGATTCTCCTGATAAGATATCTTCGTCTGCAAAACAACAATTAACTCTCTAGCCAAAGAGGAGAAGGAGAGTCGAGATCAGTGACGGTAGAAAAGGATAAAGAAGACATTACGGATGGAACGATTCGTGGTAGTAAACTCTCTTCCACTTTCTTTCATCCCAAGAGAAACTTTCTGCAAGAAGCTCTCTGGAAGAGTCTTTCAAAAAAGCTCTTTGGAAGAGTCCCTTAAAAAAAAACTCTGGAAGAGCCTTTTAAAAAAAGCTCTCTTGAATTCTTTAAAAAAAAAAAGACCTCTGGAAGTTTAAAAAAAAAAGTTCTCTGGAAGAGTCCTGCAAAAAAAGCCCTCTTCCATCAGCGCCTGTGGATCTGCGAGAGAAAATTCGTCGATTCATTAAAACGGACACCGAAAGTTAAGATGGAGAGGAATGGATGAAGTGTGTAGTTTACATCTGTGAAGTTCGTGTTTAATGGATTTTCTTCATTAAGAAGATATAAAGACCTTGATGGAATAAGATGTTTTCATTCGTCACTTAGAAATTTTGATTGATCATATCCTAAGCGTTCGCACTGGCTGCGTGCTGTCCATACAGGTGCGAAACTATTACAGGGTATTCTACTGATTAACAAAATGATTAATGAACAGAACTGAACTCTCTTTCTCTCTCTCTCTCTCTCTCTCTCGCATCATATATGTATATATATACATATATATATATATATATATATATATATATATATATATATATATATATATATATATATATATATATATATATATATATATATATATATATATATATATATATATATATATATATATATATATTAACTGTTCGTTTTTACAAGAATTAAAACCGTGCCCTTATGCACGTATAACGTATATCATGAAAAATCATCTGTTGTTAAACCAACGCTAAGTAAACAATAAAAAAAAAAATCAGATAAGTGTATCAAGCCGGCAACCAAATGAATTTGGAAATCTCAGGCAAAGAAGAAATAGGTTATATTCGCACCACTGGACACCCAATTAAGTCAAGAAGGAATTCTGTGGCGAAAATGCTGTGTCTGAAGGCAATGTGCTCGCCAGATGGGAAAAGCAATACTTTGATGTCTGACCCTCTTACCTTAATGGGACTGGATTCTACTGGAGTGTTTTCTTGACTCATTTTACGATTGTGGAAATTATGGTGGGAATGTGTTTCTCTCTCTCTCTCTCTCTCTCTCTCTCTCTCTCTCTCTCTCTCTCTCTCACACACACACACAGGCACACACACACACAACTTCGGGAGGTGCATTCAGCCGAAGTGTGTACGGTGACTGCGTGCAAATTGGTACCAGTATCTGCTCAGGTCATGAAAAAGAGCGTGGGGCTAGCAACTTCATTCCATGGTAATTGAGAATTGTAACAAAACCACAGAAATCGTAGGTAAAGATATAGTACAAAAAACAGAGGAACTAAAAAGAAACTTAAAACCAGACTAATAACCTAATCATCTTCTTTGACATCTATGGAAGGGCGCAAGTCATTTGCATAAGACCCCGAGGGTGACAAGAAGTGACAGGGATTCGATATGGCTGAGTCTCTGAAATTCGTGATGAAAGGGACAAAAACGAAAAAAGAGGGGAACCAATGAAAAGAGAATCGTTAATGCAGTGCAAACACCAACGTTGTGGATATAGGGTGACGAGAAAGACTAAATGTTCATTAACCGTGTGTATGTGCACCTTTCTGTTGGCTTTTGCGGAATGTTAAGAAAAAGAGCATCCATTGGTGTAAATAGAAAAAAAGTTTTCTGGAACACACTGTGTAACTGTCATAGGCTCAAAACTTAACCACAGAAAAGTAATGCCCAATCAAATAAAACTAGGGAATAACGATGCTACATCAGGTACAGCAAAAGACATAATATTGCAAAAGTTTTTCTGATGGACAAAAATTATTAGTCGTTGAGCACTCCAAATGACTCAGTAAGCATCTCGAATTTTCACGGATTCTCTCTGAATTCACCTGACCTGAACTGACTTGACCTTCTCGAGAGGTGGAAATATGCGTCATGCGCTCAATGCTTCTTTTAGTTGAACATACTTTTTTTACATTTCGTAAGAAGAAAAAGGATCTGTTACGTCATACATATTTAAAGTTTGAGAGATATCTTAACCGATTTTCGTTCAATTTTGTATGTGCCTGAATATGTTGTAAAAAGTTTGTATTTTTGTATTACCATACTAGCGCAGCGCTTAAAACTAAAGTTAAAAATTGCGAATTATATTCGATGTTAGTATATCTATTCTAATTATAATTACTGGAATCATCATAAAAAAACCCTTCCTCCTATCTTGAATAACGTGAAAAACTAAAATATTTTAAACCTTCCGCAAAATTATAGTTCTTATCTATTCGCAAACCAAGAATGTTCATGACATAATAAGGAAATTTCGAAAGAAAGCCATGAGATGAAAGGTTTCCTGCTGATCAGCTTCGTTTATGAATACGACCAACGAAATAAAGGGAGCCTTTATCCCGGTAACGACGTAAGATACTGTGCCAAATCTAATTAGCTGATTTAATCATTATTATCATATAATAATGATAGTCTTTTTAAGGTGCGTTTCTTTTGTTGCTCCTTTGTTCCGAATGC
>NC_089750.1:11630508-11653008 GCF_040412425.1 Macrobrachium rosenbergii | reverse complement strand
TATATATATATATATATATATATATATATATATATATATATATATATATATATATATATATAACTGAATCAGAAAATATGGATACGACTTATGAATATATAAATAAAGGCAAATACTAAATACCACGTGATATATAAAGTGAAACAATGCCTTTTGAATATTACTGTCCATTACTTAGCAGTATGCAAATGTAGTAAAGGACAATAAGTCGAGTAAAGTAGAAATCCGTTGTTGCCTTTAACTTAAAATAGCAGCATGCTAAGTAAAGGACAGTAATCTCCGTTGTTTCACTTTATCGTGGCATTTATATATCATATATATATATATATATATATATATATATATATATATATATATATATATATATATATATATATATATATATATATTATGGTTTGCATGTGTGTGTGCGCGTCTGACTGTGTCTGTGTGCATATACAGTACTCCTGTGTCAGCACGTGTGCTTGCGTATCTGTGATAACAAATGAAGGATTAAATGCAACATGTTTCCATAAACTTAAATCCATATTCTAAAACATAATAAACTTCCTTTTTAAATTGAAGTCACGAATTAATGATACCAAAAATCACAGAAATCTTGCTAGAACCATCGCAAAAATTACCAATTAATGTTTGCTATAAAATAAAAATCAAAGATTGCAGATTCCATCGCCTTCCAATTTGCTACCGAGAGATTCAGCTACCTGAGGCCAAGGACGCCCTTTTCCAATATACCGGAAGGGAAATTGATTTTGACTTGCAGGGAAATTGAAAGCCTTATAAAAACCTTCACCTGTTAGGAAAATCCTCTTGGGTATCGACAACATCAAAGGGAAATGCCTCCGCTTCGTTTGTGAAATCCAATGGTTGACACAAGAAGACGACTATTTCACAAAGGATTTATCCAGTATGAAACAGATGATACTCAGTTAAGAACATAAGTTTCAAAATCTGCTGTAATTTTTCTTGTATATGACATGAAAGACCTACGGCACATCTTAGTTCTATGTTTATAAATATTTAGTTATCTATGTCCTACACAAAATAGAAAAAGCATTGAAATTTTAAATAGGATTTTAACGAAATATCTAGTATATTGCAATTATACATGTAGAATAGGGTTCTATACGGAAAGATAAAAAATGAGGAAATCAACCAATAAGATTCTGACTAAAGGAAGTGCAGTTACCTCAAAAGAGAATGTACATATCCCCTTCAATTTTCTTGCCAGTTTAGAATTTAGATGTGTATGTCTTATTTCATGAATATACTGTAGAAGAGAGAGAATTCCAACATCAAAGTAGGGCCTAAGCCCTCATCCAAGAGACGAAAGGTTTCTCTTCACAGATCTCAAACAAACTGCTTGGAAGTCGACTTTTTCACTGTCAGAGGTTCGCTCCGCTTGTGCTATCCTTTTGAAGTTGATGCACGTGTACGATATTATGCACTTAGCCAGAAACACGTTTGTTGTCACACAAACATTCCCAAGATTTTTCTGGAAATTGTTTAAACCTTGATATTACTGTTTTCAAGTGTGATATCACAAGCTGTTAGAGTTGTAAACCCTCTTCTTCCTACTCCTTTCAATGAGGTTTAAGGAATCTACTTTTGATCTGTCAGATATCCACCAGTACTGATTTAAATTTTCTGTAAAAGAAAACTATTGTGACGGCTTTGTCTGTCCATCCGCCCTCAGATTTTAAAAACTACTGAGGCTAGAGGGCTGCAAACTGGTAAGTTGATCATCCACCCTCCAATCATCAAACATACCAAATTGCAAAGCTCTAGAGTCAGTAGTTTTTATTTTATTGAAGGTTAAAGTTAGCCATAATCGTACTTCTGGCACCAACAACACAGGCCACCACTGGACTGTGGCTGAGTTTCATGGTCCGGGCCTAAGAATTCCATGAGCCTTGGCTGACGCCACCACAGTGGCTGAGTTTCATTTCGGCGCATTTTTTACTTGTTTATTTTTTTATCCGCTACCAGCACTTCTCTTAGAAAAGAAAACGATCTCCTCACTAGTCTATCTGTATCAGTTTTAAACCTGAAAGACTTTTTTTCTATATTCGTTTTTCAATCAAATCTCTTCATAATATCCAACCGTAAATTTTTTTTATCTGTTAATTCATCTTTTTATTTATTTATTTCATTATACATAAGTTGCCCGGGTGTATTTATAAAGTCATTAAACAGTGTTGATAGATGATATCTGACAATGCAAGTCTTTCATAAACCTCACTGAACGGAATATGAAGAGGACGGTTTGCCATTGTAACAGTTCGTAACGTCACATTTTAAATATGGCTACAAAGATATCCATGGATCAAGGTTTAAACGAACGCCAGAAAAACCTTCGCAAGGAAGATCCCAAGTATTACTTAATACTAAAGAGTGCTCACACAGATTTCACGATGCTTCCAGTGGCCCTAATTCAAAACGGGGCACGCCGCGGTACCCGAGTATCGATTAATATTCAGGCTTTTGTATAAATAGAGCTTCCTAATATACACCGTTAGAAAGGATACAAATACACTCTTTTGTCAGTATATTTTACAACACTGATATTTCCATTGGAAATGTAAACATAACACTACGGTAGAAGTATATATTTAGTTACATTACTCTCTACTCTTTACGTTCGTTTCCTTGCAATCCAAAATCATAACCTAGGGTGATAGCATGAAAGTAATGTTCGACAAAAATATAATGATAATGGAGTAATGCAACAAGAAAAAAAAATATACTGCTATCCTAAAACTCCTGGTAGCCCCACGTAATCCGTCTAGAGATTTTGCTTTCAAAGAACAATAAGTTGGATTATGGGGGCCTAGAGAAATAAATTTTCAGTGATTAATCATTTTTAAGAGGCACAGTACCATTGGGAAATGACAGTTAGACATTATATTGCCGGTGATGCATTAGCTACAACAAAAGAAAATGAAACTTGCAAACGTGTTTTACTTCTAACGCCAAAATTTATTAGGATATAAATTTCTGTAAATCGTAATTTCTCTCTCTCTCTCTCTCTCTCTCTCTCTCTCTCTCTCTCTCTCTCTCTCTCTCTCTCTCTCTCCACGAAGTAAGCAAAAAACAAAAAACGGCGGCCCTCATAAGTTTAAGAACAAACATCAGTACATTAAGAGAGAATCATGCACAAGAAACCAGCTCTATTTTTTTTTATTATTATTTTTCTTCTCTTGTCACCTTAATGCTTTGTTTCACCAGAAGTCACTAGGAATAAAAAAAAAAAAGTTTTGAAGTGCACTTAAGGGAAATTAAGGGAAAATTTATTATACAAGGTGGATATGAACTCCCTAAACTCGAAGCATTTATCACATGAAAAGGAGTAGGGGAGTTAATCTTTTATTGTGCTTTATTGATGTCTACAAAGGCAGTTTTGATGAAACGACTACTGACCAAACAAAATTAAATTTATCACAGTGGAAATAATTAGTATTCAAGTCCATTTAAACTGACATTATTTTTACTTTATGTGAGGAAAACACAGCAAGCAAAGATATAAATGCCCCAATACTTTTGATAAACCGATCGTCGATAGTGTAAACATCCAATATGTGCTGCAACTGAACGACTGGATATGAACTGACTTCTACAAACAGAAAGTTCATTAGTATTTTATAACATTCTGTTGCACAGATGCATTAATGGATCATAGCGAATAACGATTATGACTGTAGGTTTAATACTGAATTCCCAATATGCTCTCTCTCTCTCTCTCTCTCTCTCTCTCTCTCTCTCTCTCTCTCTCTCTCTCTCTCTCTCTCTCTCTCTCTCTCACAGAGCCACACAAACAAACAAAAAACAACTGAGCTATCATGGTAAAAACAATAATGAAAAGATCAGTGGGATTTGATGTCTTAAGCTGCCAAGACTTGAATCTTGTGTCAAATTGTCAACTATGCACAAATCAAGATATAGCCATTTTTTTTTCTTTCATATAAATATATCTTAATGCCGAAGAACACTAATGGGAAAACAAAGGAAAGTCACTGACAACCCATTAGCTATGAAAATAATTTTAAATTTTTTGCATTTAGTTGACCACATATTGAACCGTTTCAGCTTATTAATTCATCTGCTGAAATAAATCATAAAAAAAATCGCTACATGTACTCAATTATCTCAAAAACTTGTTGGAGGTAGACAAGTCTAAATGTTTTGAATAAGAATCATCTTAAACGGATATCGCTACAGTACAATTTTAAACTAAATTTTCTATCTTATTGTATAAGCTAGTAATGACGAGTTACAATTGATATTTATGTAAAATAACGCTCATTTAATAATTAGTTCCAACAACATGGAAAATCCAATTAAATTCTCACTGTAGCGTGCAATGCCATGGCCTAAACAAACAAGCTATATTATTCAGTTAAATGTGTTTATCTAGGTGGTTGCAATACACCAAATGGTGTAATTCCACCACATGCCTGAAAGAACTGCAGATTCAGAACCGAGATTTCCTCTGCTCATGGCTTATTGCTATATTCCTATAGGGAGGCTAACATCTTTGAAGGAAAATCGGCGTCAGTAAAAATGTTCCTTGATAATTTCACTACAAATCAACCAACGAAAGGAGGAAACTCAGTAATTAAAATCAGCAGGACAATATTGCTTTCTTTTATCCTTTATGAAAGAGTAAGATGTTCGAAATAACTTCCTAATCTGAAAAATGCGATCGTCCTCAGTTCATCCTCATCTCTCTCTCCCTCCCCTTTTCCCACTTCTCTCTTACACAATACATACATAGGCTACATGCAGTATACTCGTAGAAGAAAAAGTAAATAATGCAATACGAAGAAAATCCTAAATCGGAAAAGTCAACATATGACCAGCTTACAGATGCAGAAAGTTATTACCAAATAATCGTCACATCATTGGAACTGTGATAGAATATCCAATTAACTCATTAGTTAGCTAAATAGTGATATTCTGTACAACGTATAATGCTGTATGAAACTCTTAGCCATGGCCCATGAAACTCTCAGCCGCGGCCCATGAAACTTTCAGCCGCGGCCCGGCGGTGGCCTGTGTTGTTGGCACATAAAGCGGTGCCAGACGCATGATCATGGCTAACTTTAACCTTAAATAAAATCAAAACTACTGAGGCTAGAGGGCTGCAATTTGTTATGTTTGATGATTGGAGGGTGGATGATCAACATACCAATTTGCAGCCCTCTAGCCTCAGTAGTTTTTAAGATCTGCGGGCGGACAGACAAATAGCCATCTCAATAGTTTTTTAATAGAAAACTAAAAACTGTCTCATTACCATGTGAGCATATTCTCCGAAGGTTTAGGATTATACAGAACTGACAAAAACAGAGTTCCCGAGTAAAATCGGCATTTACAGGGCTTTGCTATCATCTTTATATTGACTTATGAATTTTTTCCGCCATGTCTGTGGCCCAAGTAAATTGAGCCATCCTTCTTGGGATACTGAATCTACAGCAAAGATCTGTTTTGCAAAATTCCGGAAATTCTTTTCCGAAGTTTTGCAACATGGACTTTGCACGCTTCGGTTTTGATTTACTGGTATATTCTAACTGAAATATTGGAGCAATAGCTCTGCAGCATTGCAGCCCTCAGTGGAGAGAGAGAGAGAGAGAGAGAGAGAGAGAGAGAGAGAGAGAGAGAGAGAGAGATTTAAAGAATTTACTTGTACATGAGAAGCTTTTGTTACCCCCTCTGAGTTTAGTCGGGGTTAAAAAAATTTGTCAAGAAAAATTATACGCACATATGTATATGTGTATATATATATGTATGTATATATATGTATATGTATATATATGTATATGTATATATATGTTTGTTTGTATGTGTGTGTGTATAACTGAATCACGAAAATATAGAACGTAATGAATATATCAATAAACACAAAATCCACGGAGGAAAGAGAGACAATGGAGTGCTGCAAGGCCTTTCGACTTCTAATCCCTTTACTTAGCAGGAAAAGAAACAATGGAGTGCTGCAAGACCCTTCGACTTCCAGTCCTTTACTTAGCAGTCTGCTTAGTAAAGGACTAGAAGTCGAAAGGCCTGCAGCACTCCTATGTTTCTCTTCCTTCTTGGATTTTGTCTTCATATATATATATATATATATATATATATATATATATATATATATATATATATATATATATATATATATATATATATATATATATATATATATATATATATATATATTATATATATATATATATATATATATATATATATATATATATATATATATATATATATATATATTATACTTATTTACTGATTATACATGGCAATGGTCCCAAAATAAGTAATTTATTCAGGAAAATAAAATCATGAAACCATACATACAGTCTCATTATACGACAAAAAGTGAGATTTAAAGATAAAATTACGATATATATCAAATACGGCTCTGAAGTTCACAGACACCAGGGTTTTCTTTCAAGTTAAAATTCAGACTTTTCTGATGTGAATGTCCTCTTTTTTTTTTAACCATGCAAGTTTTTTTTTTTTTTTTTATCCACAAATGAAAGTTATTTTCATTTTTTTGGTTAAAAGATCATGCTAAAAACCTGCTCTCACACATTTAAAAAATTTATGTTCATAATTTTAAAAAAAATTAGCGTTGCCTTTTGTAAAATCCTTGCTTATTCGAGAATTAAGTTAGCGCCCGTAAATTTTACATGTAGCATAATAATGTATTTTCACTTTGCGGATCATATTTTATTGTTCATTTTAGAGGCTACCCTCTTGGGTTTATCTATTACTGATCGTAAGACTCGATCACTTTTCCCCACACTTCCACCGTAAATTGTCAGTGAACAGGTCTTTGTATTAAAAGTTAAGCCATCCGTGCAGCATTCAATACCGCCTTCAGCTGTTCAAGAACACATATCAATATCTTCGCTCTGGAAGAAATATATTCCATATGTTCCAAAATAAAATCAGTCAGTTCTGGCGGAAAAAATCTGCTAAGGATACAGTTTCACCCACAGCCTCTTGTATAATGTTGTTTTGAAATTATGCAATTTCAATAAAATCTCTGTAACTTTAGAAATATGAGTATTAAATTTGAGTTTGATAATAAAGATTGAATAATGAAACATTCAGAGAGCGAATCATCGTGACATTGATGTCATTTTCTACAAAAATAATTCCCTTAAGCAGAAACTGTGATTGTGGGCAAAAGTTCAGGGAGCCTATTTAACAATACGAAGCCAAATTGGGTTAACTTTATCCAAACATGCTCTTCGTTAATTGTGAAACTCGCTCAAGAATTTCAGCTTGAAAAAAAAGGGAATTAGACTTCGCAGGCCATAATCATTTTACTAAGTTGAACTTTCATCAAATGATTCTTTCCTGAAGTCTAGACTTTTTGGAACTTCCCTTTCGAAACACATTAATTGGATTAGAGATTCTCTCTCTCTCTCTCTCTCTCTCTCTCTCTCTCTCTCTCTCTCTCTCTCTCTCTCTCTCTCTCTCTCTCTATTCAGTCATTAAATTTGAAATGCATCCTTATAATTTTCTGTTCGTCTTTTTTTCAACAGTTTGTATTCAGTCATCATAACAGTCGCTCATCCTATCATCTGTACTCAATCTATTTAACTTTTTGCTGGGTAATGTGGATAGAGACCAGGGGACTGAACAACAGACTAGTTCAGTTAAGCTCAGAGGATAAGCGTGGTAACCTACTTTAAAATAGGATCCAAAAGAAAATGGTCGATATTATTTAGTTTTCGTGACCCTTGTGACAGATTCTTGTCTATACTATGGTTGGCGATGCTTATATGACTAAAAGTGACAAAATTTTCATGCGAATGTCTGACTGTTTGTAAAGGAATGGGAAATATACGTCTCTTCCACTCTCCCCTTTGTTTAATTAATATATATATATATATATATATATATATATATATATATATATATATATATATATATATATATATAAATATATATATATATATATATATATATATATATATATATATATATATATATATATATATATATATATATATATATATATATATATATATATATATATATATATATATATATATATATATATGATGTGTGGGTGTTTGTGTGCGTGTATAGACCGTCCCATCAACAAGTTTTCCAATGGGGGTTGCTGTAAGTTATAGGAATACGATTATTGTATTTCCTTCAGAATCAATTCCGCAATGGCATTTTTTTTGGCTCTGTTGCTTTTTTTATTGCTGCAATTTTCCTTTCAATTCGCAGTCTCTTTCCTAAAACACGAGATATTTCGTTTCTACCGGGGATTTAGCTTTAGTCTGAATAACAAAGAGAAACCAAAGCTTTTTCTGCAGCACAAAGCTTTCATTCAAGTTTCTGCCGTTGCTGAAAAAAATACGTTTAGAGTAAAGTGGCGTTTTTGGTATTGCGTCTCATTGCCAGTATGGGTTCTGTTTCAGTTCGCTGAACTTTCGATGATTTTGAAGGACTCTTCAGAGTTGCGTTTCATTAGGAATGGCTTTTGCATTTTAGTTTGTTTTCCGCTGTTACCACAAACCACATCTTTGCCTTTTTGTGTTTATCAGTGTCTGTCTCAGTGTATCAAGGTATTAATCATGTTAGCGTCTGCAAACACCCGATATTTCCTTCCGTATCGGATATGCAGAGTTCAAATTCCTAAATTTCACTTCTTTCTTAGAAAGAGAGCGCTTTGCCCTCGGCTATATCTAGAAAGAAATTAAAAAAAAAGCACAAAAGCTAATTGTCTCCTTTAAGCATGGTTGAGTGTTTGTCCATACAGCATAACCTTTTATATACGTTTAATATTGTTTTCAATCTTAATACTTTCTATCTTTATTGGTTCTCGTACTTCAAACTTGAGCTCTTCGTCTGCACGTCTGTTGTTGCTTTTCTCTTCGTGTTTTTTTTTTTTGTGTGTACTATTTTCTATTATCACCAGACACAGATACTGCTACTACTATTACTAATGCTACCTGTCCTCTAGACCTTGGCTGCTATAACCATCTTCATTCTATTGCCATCGTTAAAATACAACTAGTAATTTCCGTTCCTACCCTTTGAAACGCCGTCCAACGAATTACACTACTCTTCCAAAGCCGGTAAGATATCTTTAATACCTATCCATCCCCTGAAAATTTATTCATTTATCTTTATACAACACTGTACGCATTATTTAAATAAAGATACCAACAAAATGATGAATATCAGACACGAAGCCCCCAGCGACAGTATACTCGTGTTCATGACTCTGTCTGTCTGTCTCTCTCTCTCTCTCTCTCTCTCTCTCTCTCTCTCTCTCTGTTCCAACTTTTTTGGTTATATGTAACCAGTTACAACCAAAAGGTCACGCCCAAACTTTTATGAATCTTTCTTTACGTGATGGTCATTTGCTATTACAGTTGTCAAAAACAGGAGGTTTGTGGGGAAGAGGAGGGTGGTTCTCTGCAGTGTCCCTACGGTCACTAGCTTCAATATTTTTTGTTATATATTTCATCCGTTTCTTATATTCTCTTCCCACCTAACTGTCCAACCTAAAAAAACTATTTCGCTCTTAAGTTTCACCTTTCCCGGAAACAAAAAGAGTTAAGATGACAACAATGAGACTTAAATCATTATATTTGAATACAATTACGAACTTTACTGCCCTAGAAAAGAAATTTTAGTTGAAAAAATAACGCAGGATTTATCTCCTATTATTCTTCTTGTGCTATTTATGATTACCTATTTGTTGTTCCCGTTACCCTGCTACTTAAAATGGAAACAGAAGTGTGTAACTTTTGTTTTATATTTGTATTATAAATATATATATATATATATAGAACAAATAAACGTTTCACAAAAACCATATGGGCTCAATATATCATATTAGTTTAGCAGTTTACAGTCTTTCTGTTATTATCTAGTAACATTTTCCTAATTAAATTCGGTTAAATGGAAATATGTCCAGGAAACATTTAGGCCAATTACTACATTTGCATTTTCATTTTTATGGATTTTACTTGATGCATAAGATATTTAAATTCCAAATTTATAACAGAAAAGCTATTTTCTCTTTACGAGTTTTCGTTGTTTCTTATCATTTCGCCTAGCGGACAAAAGACGACCAAAAAAAGATGTTTTATGCGTTGTTACGACGCAGATCAAGTATCACACAATTTACCTTGGGTAAGATATTGTCAATTAACCTAGAATAAATGCGCTATGACAGTAGCGTATCGGAGCTCTCGCTCGAGGCACAAGCTCATTAAAGACTTTTCTGTCACAATTGATGTCGTCCTATTAGCAGTATCTTGTGGAGAAGGGAAGGCACTGACAGGTATGTTAGTCCGCCCCGCCAAATCTCTGGTTCCTTTTAGGGCATTAAAAAAATACGAGGCTTTCCAATCTAATACGTAATCCTCCACAAGGAGGATTACGTTACGCCCTGTACTCATAATCATTTTTCCATTAAAATATGAGAGTTGCTCAGGAATACGTTTTACACTCTGAAAATAATATACATATACGCATATATATATATATATATATATATATATATATATATACATATATATATATATATATATATATATATATATATATATATATATACATATATATATATATATATATATATATATATATATATATATATATATATATAAATCTTATATATATATAAATCTTCAGTATTCTGGTTTTCTCCAAAGTATTTGGAGAGCAGTTGTTGTTACAGACGCGAGCGAGTTTTGATGTCATAATTTGTAATTTAGTCATTGCCAAAAATAATCACCATCTATCGGTTTTCCTTTTAGTATTGCTTTGTTTTGTTTTTTTATGCTTGTACATTACCAGTTTTTAGGTAACCTTCTGTATAACAATGTTGTATTCCAATGATCGTTTATGATTTAGTGATTTTTCAATTTCTCTCTCTGTGTTTTTGTAGTCAGACCTGATGATGGAGAGTTACTCCGAAACCGGTAGTCATAACTGAATAAAGAATGTTTTATGTTTGAAAGTTCTTTTTCAAAATATCTATTTCTACAGAAAGATATAATATATACACATATACATATACAACATATCTTATATATATATATATATATATATATATATATAGAACTTCTTCTTCTTCTTTTAACGTGCTTTTTTATTTTATATGAAATTATGATGAAATTGTAAATTTTCATTTATTTGTGTTACTGATATTGAACATGGACACCTGTAGCTGACAGTATCATACCTGAAATACTTATTAACATAGTTACACACGGGTAGGGCGAGAGTTCAGATCAGATGTTTGTTATGTTTTTAGAAGGTCCATGAGTGGCTTTGTTTTGTGTATGAAAGACCCATTTGCTTTTATATATATATACATATATAAAAGGATATATATATATCAATATCAATATATAGATATATTAAATATAATATATCAAATATATATATATATATATATATATATATATATATATATAATATATATATATTATAAATAAAAAACTACTAAAATGATCAGGGTTGTGAGCATCCGAGCCAAAAGTATTCATAAATTTGAGTCACTTCTTATTTTATCATAATATATATATATATATATATATATATATATAATATATATATATATATATATATATATATATATAAATATATATATATATATATACATTGTGTATACATATTAAAATTTTCAAAATCAACTAAAATAATCACTCGTGAGCATCCGAACCAAAAGTATTCATGAATTTGCGACCTTCTATCTATGTAAGCTTACAGATTTTTCTTTATAGGAAAAAGTATATAAGTATGTACTGTATGGTGTGTGAGTTATAATGAAATTTGTTTGGCGTCAGGTCTAGTGTACTCTGGTGTACTTTTCCCGGAAAAGTTATCTCCGCAAGTGGCACTTCTGTTGACCCATTTTCCTGCTTTATGCTCGCACTTTAGCTCACAAAGGCTGACAAGTATAGAGTGAAAGTATTAGTTCTTGAAAATTTCTCTGTAAACTTATGATTTATATTATGGAATCAGTATATCGTTGTAAATATTATATTATGAAATTCTCATAGAAAAACAAAATTGTCTGTAAATTGTTCCATTAATATTTACTGTTAACCTTACATTAAAATTCATTTTGCTCCGAACTGATTATTGTTTTGCATTCAAACTGTACGAGAATATTTGTCAACCAATACTGTCTTTGCATTCTTGATGTTCTGAAGTCATTCATCCCTAAATGGTTTATATGAAACTATTACTCTTTCCCAGGCTGGAGAGGTATAAAAAAAGCAAAATAGGTGTTATCGTGAGGCCTTGTAACACCTATGGGACCAGTTCTTTTAAATTTCATAGTTGATTATATATATATATATAAATATATAATATATATATATTATATATATATAAGGTCTTATATGAAAATTTAAATATTTCCATTTATCGAATAGTTCACATAGAAAGTTCGTGTCTTCATTACCAAGGCTATCTTATCTGTTAAAAACCTCTGCAAAACCATGTTTTTTTTCTAATTGCAGTAAAAAAAAAGGAGAATATCTGAACATTATTATCCAGTATATAATTTCACTTGATGGTTGTGAAGATTAGATTTGAATCAACGACAGAGTACACAAAAGAAAATCGATAATTCAAGATCATGTGATTATCCATCGTCTTTGTTTCCCTGAGTTCTCAAGGAATTGTCTTCCCAGACCCTTCATTATTAGAATTTATTATTTCTCTCGGTGAGATGTCTTGTAGAGTTATTGTTTAGCACTATTGATTTGTCATTTTTTCCCTCTTACTGCCAGTACTTAGAGGATATTGAATCTATCTTCTTTTGGTGCATATGCTAAAACTTACAGACTCTGTTGTTGCATTATGAAATCAAAAACACATTTATATGCCAATTGGTTTCTCCCATACATGCGTAAAGTGTGTATGCATGTATGTATATGTAGAGCTGTATATATATATGTATATATATATATATTTATATATTTTTATATATATATATATATATATATATATATATATGCATGTGTGTAATGTGTGTGTGTACAATTTGAGTGTGTGTGTACATGTGTGCCTAGAAAGTCTATTTTAATTTTTTCTTGTTCAATATCTCTATGCTATAGTGATTTTAATGATGTTCCCTGTGAGATAAGAGACTGATTGGATTTCACTTGATTTTTTTTTTTTCATCTTTGTTAAGGCTTCCATACTAAACTCGGTTTTTTTTACAGAGGCACATTCGCACCGACTCGCAGGGGTGTCCTTTTAGCTCGGAAGTTTCCTGCTAGCTGATTGGTTGCAAATATTTTGTCCGAATAGCATCATTGTTTTCAAATAATTACCAAGTAATGTGAATCGAAACTTATTTACTAACCTAAATTTCTCCCTCAGATATGCGTTTTGTCAATAAATAATGTTAACGAATAAAGAGATTATAAAATTGTGATGGCAAGTCTAAATTTAGTAACAACACTAGTCAACGACAGATGGATGTACGCTGCATAATTTTTTTACTTTTCACATATTTTATGGGATAAATTACACTAAGCATAAGAAAAACATGTTATTATAAACTTTCTTTGAATACCAGAGTCTACTAAAAACATGGAATTAATAAAACTCGCTGTTAGTGGAAACTTCAGGAGGTAAAAGGAACAGCCAGCGGCGGCCTGGCGGGAAAAACTATCACAGGTGATTATTTGATTTATGTCATTGCAGCTTTTTCTGATCTATGTAAATGTTGAAATCAGTGTTACGTTATTGAGATTATTTTAATGGCTATATCTGCAATTAAAAGTTTCTGTGCTTCTTTTTGTAGGTGCACGCTAATAAAAATATATTTGCAGAAATTAACGACTTACTTTTCATGTAAGTTACAGCAGACAATGCGAGATAAGAAAATTTTTTCTTATTTTGCGTTCTGTTCAGACACATATAAGGTTAACACGAGTTTCTGCGGATATTTTGAGAAGTAAAAGAATATGTGACAGTAGAAAATGTACTATACATTATACATTTTAAGGATTAGCTGGCTATATGCTTCTACTCTTGAGGCGGGGATGGAAGGGAGGGGAGGGGTATCGCGTTGTAACTTGAAATTATGAATTCGTTTGATTTGATTTTTATGCAATTTATGGAACACTACAGTATCCTCAAACCGAAAATAGTGCTATTAATAGAACCTATACCTTTACGACAAAATTAGCAAATCCTTTCTATAGGACTTACATCATAGGTCTACATACACCTAGCTTAACTTATATCAAGCATCAGCTACTGTTTATTGTTACTCCTTACCTTGAAGAGTTAAGCAAATTTTATTGCAACTGTCAAAAATGTGTAAGACACATAGACATGGGCTAGCCTAGTTTGAAATCTGCAAGCAAGAAATAAAGGAAGTACATTATTATTATGTAAAAGAAAAAATAGCGTCTTCATATTTATCATCATATTTATCATAATGATATAACAAAAGGGCACAAAAGCCTATAAAAGATGATATGTATCTGAAAAGTTTTTCTTGCCCATCAACATTTGCTGGCATGTGGAACCATATGAATAACTAGGCCTACTTATCTAGGTAATTTTATCTAAATTTTATCTAATGCCACAGGCTTTTCCTTTACCTCCCCGGAAACTAATAGCGAGTTTTATTAATTCCATGTTTTTAGTAGATTCTGGTATTCAAAGAAAGTTTATAATAACATGTTTTTCTTATGCTTAGTGTAATTTATCCCAATTGGTGTTAAAATATGTGAAAAGTAAAAATTATGCAGCGTGCATCCGAAATCAAGCTCCTGTCGTTGACTTGTTGTTATTAAATTTAGACTTACCATCACAATCCTTTATAATCTCTTTATTCGTTAACATTGTTTATTGACAAAACGCATATCTGAGGGAGAAATTTAGGTTAGTAAAAGTTTGATTCACATTACGTAATTATTTGAAAACAATGATGCCATTCAGACAAAATATTTGCAACCAATCAGCTAGCAGGAAACTTTTCCGAGCTAAAGGGCACCCTGCCAGTCGGTGCAAATGCGGTGCCTTGGGAGCCTGCTATAGGGTATTTCCTCTAATGGTCGTAGCTATAAAATCGATAAAGATTGGATAACTCATCCAATTAATATTTTGAGAAATTTCATTTACGAAAGAATGCGAGAGAAAAAGAGAAAGAGCAGGTGGAATTTTCTTGTCCTAATGTCCATCGGAATAACCTGTGTGCATTGAAAAACATCGGTACGGAGAAAAAATAGAACTGCGTGCAACACTCCCGACAGAATTCACTCGAATCTCAAACATGATTAGATTTTGCTTTTTTTTCAATAACCAGCTGCTGGAATAAATGAACTGGGAGGAGTGCAATTCAGGTAAAGAAAATTACATATGATACTAGGAGCAGTCAAGCAGCATTTACCGTCTTTTCATTCAAAGCTACAGCATTGAACATGAGAAGAGGTATATATATTATATGGGAAAAGCGTTGTCTTAAAATAGACATCACAGATACATCAGCTTTCAAAATAAATTACCTGCGAGACAGACAGTCTTGATAAGTACATACACAAAAAAAACACGAACAAAAACAACACACACATACACATACGTGATATACATACATACATATATATATATATATATATAATATATACTATATATATATATACATACATATATATATATATTATATATATATATATATATATATATATATATATATATATATATATATATATATATATATATATATATATATATATAGGCTATATAATCTTCGAGTAATAAACTTCTTTATGAATGTTGATGCTGCTGTTACGTCTTAAACACTGCGGTTCCTGACTTTAATTATTTCATTTACTAGCTGTAATTACATATTCATATTGAAAATATTTATCTATTTGCCTAGTTTTCAACTTTCTCCTTTTACATCGCACAATACTTCCCTTTTCTCAGCAATACTTTTCTTCATTTTCATAAATGGGATTTACTTTTAGTTAAACAACACGTGACTCAATATATATTCATAGACGGGAATGATGAATTGCGTATAATTTTCTTCCCCTGAGATAGGCGGAAAATGTTAAAGAGAGGAACAGAATATGCGCCGACGCCATTCCCAGCACCCAGGACAACTAAAAGGGACCTCGGCCTCGTAAAGGAAATGAAGCTGGAAGTGGAGAAGCGAATTTGAAGAGCCAGTACAGACAGGGGCTGGATAGCGGGGCCTCGCTTTCTGTAATGACATTACCAGTCGCATCGAGCTGAAAATTGGCATGATATTTATTTCCAAGCAAAAGGGCGATAGATAAGGGGAGCTGGATGTTTCAGACAGTTGTCTAGACAGGAAACATATCGAGACGGGAGATCGATGAATCGCTTTGGGTACACTCTTTATGTTGTTATGATACTTATGACTGAGTTGATAAAACACATACACACACACATATATATATATATATATATATATATATATATATATATATATATATATATATATATATATGTAAATGTATATATATATATATAATATGATATGATTGGGATGCTAATTTTACAGTTGAATGACACTTATAAACAAAAAACTATTATTTATAATACAATGACCATATACCGAAAATCGGCCATTACACGATAACTTAACGTCACGAGAAAGTCCTGAATCCCACGGGACGGTGGTTATATCAACTTAAAATTCCTTCGGTAACATATATGAAAATATATTATTTCGGGAGGTAGAGTGAATTATTAAAGGACGCATATAAGCGGAAAACGATTTGGGAAACAGAATTATATATATATATATATATAATATATATATATATTTGCTATATTTGTAAATATCCCATAAATGAAATGGCAATTGGGAGCTAATTTTACAGTTGAATAAAAAAGTAAATAAAATCTGTTATTTATAATACGATATAATAACCTTCCATTTAAGTTACACTGATAACCTCTCCCACGAGAAACAAAAGCCGTGGTTATAATGAAAGCATTATTCGTAGGTAAACGGAAAGCGATTTAGAAACAGAATTATGGAAAGCCAGGCAAAACACGGACGCCTGTTTGCTGTTTGTAAATGGCAAGCAGGCAACGAGTTTGTCAATAAGCCATCATTATAGACAAGGCACCGAAAATATATTTATATATGCCGAATATACAGGAAAAAAAAGAAAATAGGTAATATATATATTATGCCTTTTATATATATATATACATATATATATACATATGCATATATATATATGTCATATATATATATATATATATATATATATATATATATATATATATATATATATATATATATATATATATATATATATATATATATATATATATATATATATGTTCTGTATAACATGTGGTGGTGCAGCTAAGGAGAATGTAACACAAATAACGTAAACCGTTTTCATATCGCAGATCATATAATAAGAAAATGTAGCTATCACCATCATCCAAATTTTATTTACATTGCCAAAGGATAAATTTTTGTTTTAACAAGGAGATGCAACATTTTAAGAACAGGACGCGAAAGTATACAACTCATAATGTTTCCTTTAAATCAATATACGGATAAATTTCATGACCTTAAAAATGACACCGTGAAAGTTCATGAACAGAGGTTTCAGTTCTTTATCAACGTTGAGTAATCATTAACGTTATTTGAAAGGCATTACTGTCGGTCGTGTGTGTGTGTGTGTGAGAGAGAGAGAGAGAGAGAGAGAGAGAGAGAGAGAGAGAGAGAGAGAGAGAGAGAGTCTACCGACATTCCTATGGATTTCTTGCAGCGTTCCGTTCGTCTGGTTGTGTAGCTGTCAAGAGCCAAAGGATAAAACTGGCATTTTCTTCCTTGTCTTCCCATCCCCTTCGTCAGCCCTTTCTGAACGCTTTCTTTATTAAAACTATTTTCTATTATAACGACACTTTTAGATTTCAGGTGTAATTTAATACTTTTCATGAATTCCTCTTTTAATAAAAAAATTATTTAACTGGCATTTTACATGTTTATTTTGAGGCTTTGCCATGTTTTGAAATGACTCTCCTCTTCCTTTCTTTGTCGTCAATCACTCACGTTTTGTCTTGTCAATCACGATCACGCCCACAAGGCTTATTGACAATTGTGGACATGTCATGTTTACGGAGTAAGATGGAAAGAATTTATGCTGCATATATAAATATTTTATATATATGTACATATATATATATATATATATATATATATATATATATATATATATATATATATATATATATATCCATATATATACATATCATTTCCAATCAAGATACAAAACTGAAATATAACCTCTTTCATACAGTATCTCTCATTCTAATTTAACGATAAAAGAAATATGCTTTCAAGACTGAATGCGGCAACTTTACGGGGAGAGAGAGAGAGAGAGAGAGAGAGAGAGAGAGAGAGAGAGAGAGAGAGTTTTATAATAGTTATTCAACAACAAAGAATCGAAAGAAATTCCAATTTTCCTAGTGTGCGGTTTTGCAATCATTGGCTGTCTTTGATCCGTAACGGCCTCCGTCTTTTCTAAGAAAACGGATTTATCCCAAATTATTGGTAAATGAAAAATAAAAAAAAAATATATATTGATAATCATACGCTCAATCTCAGAGAGAGAGAGAGAGAGAGAGAGAGAGAGAGAGAGAGAAATTGGCATTTGGCTTAGTAAGTCACCTCGCCTTCAAGGACGCAGGAAGACCTGAGACTCAAGATGACGCATTCCATTGGTGTTGTATGAAATACAATATAAACTTTGCTCCTTCAAGGATCTGCTTCGAGTCGGATCATATTCTCAAACTTCCGGAAATGAAACGGAGAAGTTTCTATTGACTTTTCATGCTGGTTTTTTACACTCGGTCATTCACTGTCGTTTCTAATATATTCTTCGTTTTCTTCCAGAAAATTTTCTTTAATTCCTTTTGTTGATAATGCGAAGCAATTCGCTATGATTTTGCTGTTATAATGGAAGGCTACTTTACATCTTAAGGGAATAAAGGAAGTATCAATATCAATAACTATAATAACTGCTTCCCAATCTAAATAACAGTATTGGTAAGATATGCCAAAATCCTTTAGGACTTTGGCATATCTTACCGGTATATGTTCAGTCGGCCTATTTTGACGACTGAAGTGCAAAAGCGGACGGTGTAAAAATATTCGCCAAATTAATTATTAATGTACCTAAAAAGGAAAAACTATATATAGGAAATCAAACCCCCAAAAAAAAAAAACCTATTCTCGGAAGCTCTCAAATGAATGTGAAACCTTCGGACTTGAAACAGAGCTGCATAAAATCTCTTGCAAACGCAGAGTAAGTTACTGACCCCTTTCGACGGTCCAATAATTAGATTTGTTTTTTTACTCAGACGATTTCACAGGAGCGACAAAAATTCATTTTTATGGACGAACTGAAAAATAGACGCGCACTGCAGATGGGGAATCACGAATTTTATTTTTTGAAAATCAAAAGTTAATATAAAGAATAAAATTCTGATATTTCACTGCATATCTTATCTCAATTATATATATATATATATATATATATATATATATATATATATATATATATATATATATATATATATATATATATATATATATATATATATAATATATATATATATATATATATATATACATACATATATATATATATATATATATATATATATATAATATATATATATATATATATATATATATATATATATATATATATATATATATATACACATATATATATATATAATATATATATACACACATATATATGTGTGATATATATAATAGAACATCGGATCTTTACGCGCTGAAAATGTTGATCATGTTCATTGTTTCGAGTGGCATTAGAGCCGATCAAAGTGTTATACGAAATTCCTATTTTACTAAACGAGAAAATTAATAAATGACTCTTCGACTGATATTAAAGGGCCTATTATGCAATAATTCATAACTGAATATTCAACAAATTACAGTGTGATTTAAAACATGCCTCAGCACAACACTTCTTTTCGGGTGGATTTAAAGATATAATTCCGCACGAAAGAGACAATGAGTTTATACGTTGCAACAAGAATTATACTTCTCTCTCTCTTTCTCTCTCTCAATATGGGGCTTATGAACCCAGTAACAAGGTTTTAAGGAGGTTCCAGCATGCTGAATACTTCCAATGTCAGCTTGAGAGTTAAGTATACCTTTAGTTTAACTAGACCACTGAGCTGATTAACAGCTCTCCTAGGGCTGGCCCGAAGGATTAGATTTATTTTACGTGGTTTAGAACCAATTGGTTACCTAGCAACGGGACCTACAGCTTATTGTGGAATCCGAACCACATTATAACGAGAAATGAATTTCTATTACCAGAAGTAAATTTCTTTATTATTCATTGGCCGGTCGGAGAATCGAACACGGGCCCAGCAGAGTGCTAGCCGAGAACGATACCAACGTCCAATGAGGAAACAAGAGAGAGAGAGAGAGAGAGAGAGAGAGAGAGAGAGAGAAGGATAATAGTGATCCATGTAAAAAAAATAAACGGAGTTACAATAATCCAAAACAATAAACATTACTTACACCTAAAATTGTAACTGTTTATGCATAATTAGCCAAACACCCACTTTATATGTAAAACGTACAGTGAAGACGTGCTTTTTCTTTTGCTAACTAAACAAATAAATTATGCGCCAAAGTTTCTTCGGCGCAATCGAGTTTTCTGTACAGCATATAATGCTGTATGAGCCGCGGCCCATGAAAATTTCAGCCACGACCAGTGGTGGCATGTTCTATATAGCGTTGGCCGAGTTGGTTGAGCTTCACGATCGATGGGATAAGTTTACCTCGCCGCCGGCTGATGAAGAGTTAGAGGAATTTATGATAGAAACTACTATAATGTGGTTCGGCTAGAGGGTAAGCAACCAATTTTGCCACGTAAAAATGTGTAATCCTTCGGCCAGCCCTAGGAGAGCTGTTAATCAGGTGGATGATAAAACATACTTTACTTTTTGCATAGCCTTGCTACGCAATGATCATGGATAAATTTAAGTTAAAATAAAAAATGAGGCTAGAGGCTGCATTTTGGATGTTTGCTGGCATGGTGGAATCAACATACCAGTTTGCAGCCTTCTAGCATTAGTTTTTAAAATCTGAGGGCGGACAAAGTTGGCACAATAGTTTTCTTTTACAGAAAAAACTAAAATATAAATAAATTCTGAGCCGGGTATTCTATCCAATTTTTTTCCAGCATCAGATAATATTATGAAAAAATGATTTTTTTCTTTTATGAATTCCGTATCACAAAACCAAAATACCAAAGCTGGTATCCTAGACCCCTAAATTTTTTCTTCATATTTTAAAATAAATTCTTCTAAGATGCCTTATCGTTAACCCTGAAGTAAACACTAAGGAGATTTTCGAGAATACACCAAACACATGACACCGGATTATTAGAGATTATCTTGTTTCGGGTCTACAAAATCGCCAAGGTTGGGTCGTCACAACACTAACCAATATAAAGTGTGTGTGTGTGTGTATATATATATATATATATATATATATATATATAATATACATATAAATACATATATATATATATATATATATATGGATATATATATACGTAAATTGTGGCCACATTAAATCTAATCATACTTACTGTTGAGTTACTTCATGAATCCCTTATATCATAAAATTAGAGATACCAAAGCTGATATCCTAGTCCCTGAAATTATTCTCTTTATGTCAAAATAAATACCTCTAAGATTATTTATCGTTAACCCTATGGGTCTACATCAATGGAAGATAGGTATTCGAGAACACACCAAAATACAGACATCAGATTACGTTAAGAGAATATCTTACCTACAAAAATTGCCCAATTTGGGGTGTCACAGACACTAACCATGCAAGATAACTGTGAAAAATTGCAAGACACTGAAATTTTTGAACATATTTTTGATTGGTAGCAGAAATTTTTAATTAAACCTAGTTTGACCAAAAATCCATTATCGCTCTCAAGAGCATTGAATGCAATTTCTGACTTGAAAAGTTATCTATACGGAAATGAGTTCTAAAGAGACCATACTATCAATCCTACTGAATAGGAAACTATATCACATTTTCATGGCCTTTGACTGATAGACAGCGATCATGGTAACCATTTATTTTCATTTACAAATAAAAACCAAGTTGAAAGAATAACTGTTTATACTCTGATGTCGAGGTGTCTTAGAGGAATATTATTATTCATAACGAACCATTATTGAAAACTACAGAATTTGTCTTAAAAAAAGAAATGGCTATCTGAACCGAAATACAGCAAAATGATTTCGTGACCATTTCTCTGGTACGGTGAAAAAGTCCGAAAAATAGGAAATTAAGATGAAAATCACCAGGTATTTATTTCACACTGGTATGTGATAATCTAGTCGTTAAATTCTTAGATTATGTTCGTGGATGACCGATTGCGTTAGAGGTAGAATGTTATTACAAAC
>NC_089750.1:11620275-11630008 GCF_040412425.1 Macrobrachium rosenbergii | reverse complement strand
TATAATTAACAAGTGGTTCGCCACCTGGCTGATTCGATCCACCGACAACGACAGCCTCCCACTTCTGACTTGTACTTGGCAACCGAAACTAGGAAGTTAACCTTGAATTAACTCTCTCTCTCTCTTCAGACAATATATTTCAACCACCCTTTGTCAATTTTAATGACATTCATCTTCATAATAGTTTTGATGAAGTCTTTATGTGAAACTTCTCAGTATTAGATTTATTCAATCCAATCCCCATTGAGGAATCCTCATCTCTCCACTGTAACCCTCTCTGTCCTTTGTGAACCTCAATTCCACACAGTACCAAAATGTGTTTGGGGACTAGGGATGATATTGCTCACGGGAGGGATTTATTGATTTTAGTTTGTGTGATCGTTTTTACTTAACTTAATGAATATTTCAATCACAAAATTTTTTCTTACTCAAAAATATTATGCCTCAGATGGCCCCTTTCGTATCGAAATCACTTACCAAACATAATCCTTTTGGGTGTAAAGTTATTCTCAAAGAAAATGATCTCAACATTAAGAGGTAACTTTGGTTTAGTGGGAGGTGAATTAAAAATGTCTTATGAATGAAATATGCACTATGTAAAACTACCTCGCATATCTCCGTTAACAAGGAAAAAAGATATCAATCAGCTGTCATGGTGAAAAGTGGGTTGATTTAGGTCCAAAGTACAGATCCTGATTTCTGTCATTCATATGTATATCAAAGTCGAGATCAGCTTATATTTCTTTGATAGCTTACTGGATATTTCGCTTCACTTCGTTATCAAACCAAACTGCATAGTTTCGAATCCTGGTCAGGTGAGCTACACATGTCACTTACATAGATGTAAGGTCATCCTAAAATAAAAATGATCCCAAGGTATTTGTGGTTAATATACATGTTCATAGAACTGAAGTCACGTATATATTAGTGAGTTGAGATGTGTATGTATGTATCATATATAATATATATATATATATATATATATATATATATATATATATATATATATATATGTGTTATATAAAATTATATGTGTGCCGTATAAACGGTCAAACGGTTTTGGCATGACACGAACGATTCATCTCCGCAAAAGAAAACCAAAACCAGTGGTTGCGTGTCTTGAACAAGACTGAAATTCCATATGTGTAATTTCTCCCGGTTTTCCAAGACACAAAAGCCGACCATCAAAACATTTGCAACATCAATTTTAATGTTTTTTTTCCTTTGATTTGTCTGTCTCTTTTCTGAGCTCTTGTCCACTGATGCTTAGTTTTACATGTTTGCTGATTTTTACAGTTTATTTTCACATCCGCTTACGATACTCCTCTCCAGCCCATCTTTTAGTATATTTCCCTGTGAAGCGTTTTCAGAAAATAATTTTCAATTTGCTTTAAGAACCATAATTGTAATAAGTCAACCCGACTTGTCACTTATAGGTAAGTTAATAGTATTTCCAATTCCTTCTCATTTTCTTGCCCCCTTCTGCTCGCTTGTCCCCTTCCATGTGGTAATTGCACTTTTTTTTTCTTTACTGCGTCCTTTGCATATCTTTCCCACTACCACTCAAGCCTTTCATTATCATTTTGTTGTTGATCATCTTGCTCCCCTTCCCTTCCTAATACTGTGACTATCGTGAAAAGGACTGTTTTTTTAGTGATATGATGTTTCCCATTTTATCAAACGATTTATCATAAAAACATGAGACATATTTTTTTAAACATGATTTCACACCCTCATTATCTGTATAAAAAATGCACAAAAATAATTAGGAATAATTGATATTGAATTAGATGGTAAATATTGGTATTTGAAGGCAGGATTTAGGAAAATCAGTAAAACTAAAATATAAATATAATGACATAAATCTTTTATAGGGGTAAATTTGATAATGAAGAGGATTAAAGAAATATATGCAGAACATTTGTATTTGTGAAGATTCATCTAACAAGTGCGCAAAATGCTTTTGCCTCTTAAGCGAGTAAATGAATATTTGATTCCAATCAGCGTTTCTCACAACTTTACTGTGCTGATGTTTATTCCTATGATTTATCCTCATTTGCTCCTTGCTTTTATTCCTCTGTCTCCTTTTGCATGCGTGGCCATTTTGCATTACATAAATTTTTGCTTAGCAAGCAAATGGTTTCAGAGGCCTGTTCTGTAAGAATTTTTGAAACAGTTTGACTAACAAAAATAAATAACAATAGGAAGACTTGCCCAGCTTAGTTAATCTCTTGACTACGTTCTTTTACTATTCACCGTTATCTTCCCAGTGGAATGGAATGGGATGGGATGGAATGGAATGGGATGGTAATGGAATATAGAATATAGGTCAAAGGCCAAGCACTAGGTCTTATGTGGTCATTCACCGCTGAAAGGGAAAATGAGAATTAAAGGGTTTGAAAGGTGTAACAGGAGGGAAACCCAGTTCGCAGTTGCACTATGAAACAATTGTTAGGAAAGGGGTGGATAGCAAGAAGGAAGAAAGAGAATATGAATAATGTTACAGTAAAAGGAATGAAAGGGGTTGCAGCTAGGGGCCGAAGGACGCTGCAAAGAACCTGAAGTAATGCCTTCAGGGCACCGCGTGAGGTGCACTGGACGGTACTAACTTCCCCGGGGGGTTATCTTCCTGTGGGCCCATCTCATAGTATCCCCTTGATATACTAGGTTACGCACGTTAATCTTTCATCAAACTGATTAAATAGATTAACCTACTGTTTCCCCGATTACCACCGACGACGGCAGCTTGCCTCATAGTACCAGTTCATTAATTAGGTTGAGTTAGCGCGTTGGCTCCTGGAACCAACGAAATGCGGAATACATTTGCGAAATGAAGGAGGAAATGATGATGCAAATGAAGGACCTGCAGCCATTGTTGAGAACGAATGGGTTTACTGCTGATGAAACTGTCTGCAGGAAGGAGGCAACGAATGATGTACGTTCAGGTAAGCTCCTGTATTAGACACATTTTCATCATTATCATATCTAAGAATTCAAAACTAAAGAATATGTTACCGATACACAAACATTTTTTTATGTAAATCATTGTAGAGGATGTTGAAACCTCGGAGAAGCAGAATTTTTAAATTTTTTTTTTTTTATTTTAGAGAAAACGATGGCAGATAGTTCTCTATTGTAAATCTCGAATTTTTCCTATAAAGAAAGTGCAACATTAATGGCTCAGCAGGATAAAAATGCAGATACCTTCCCAACATCGAGCCTTACGGAAAATCCAGAAACCCATTTAAAGTTACTGTAAAATTGAAATAAATATATATATATATATATATATATATATATATATATATATATATATATATATATATATATATGTGTGTGTGTGTGTGTGTATGTACATGCTATGACTGTTAGTCTATATATAAATCCATATATATATATATATACATCCCAGGATGTATATATGTATGTATATATATATATATATATATATATATATATATATATATATGATATATATATATATAGGGCATATATAAAGTCTCTATATAAAAATATTATAAATATATATATATACATATATATATATATATATATATATATATATATATATATATATATATATATATAATTTAACCTGTATTCACCATTTGTGTAATAACCATCTTTGGGCAAAATATTCAAAATCACACGGCTTCTTAATAAGAAAAATTGTTTTTGAGAAAGTAAAAAAAATTATAAAACCTAAGTTCAAATAATCACTGCATGACCCCTTTTGTTCATTCTGTCTTTTTTTTTTTATTCAGGAACTGTCTCAGCCAGTTTCAACAACTGACTGTTCCATGTGTTGAAACTGTTACCGTGTTGCTTCTGCTGATATTTAGTTATTCAGATTTCACTAAATACCCATCTCTCAAACTCGTTCATATTTTGTCCGCTAACCCTCTTGGCAAGACCTCTGGAAATTATTTGTTGTTCCGATATACCCAGGAATTTCCATGATTTAAATATAATACTTTATTAGCCTACTCAATAGTAAACCCTTAATCAATCGAAAATCATTTCTAGGTTAATCTTAATAATACTAAACTTAAACATTTTTTTTCCTGCAATAAGGAGGAAGTCATAAAAAGATAAAGCTTTGTACAGTATTCGTCCTGGATTACTGCTCTTGATATTCGGTGCCAATGGAGACCCACCCTCAAATTAGAATTCCTCTCGCAGGAAGACGTGCATGATGAAGAGTTATTGGATGGACGACCACCCTTCATTCCTGTGACGTCATGAGGTCGGATGCTTTGCTTCAGGACAGGGCGTGGTTCACACATACAGGAAAACCTCTGCATATATTCAGAAACGTAACATTTCATATCTATGTTTCTCCCTGTTTTGTCTGCCTGTCTGTGTGTGTCTGTCTCTCTTTATCTAATTCTTGTTATTTATATATATATATATATATATATATATATATATATATATATATATATATATATATATATATATATATATATATATATATATATATATATATATATATATATATATATATATATATATATATATATATATATATATATATATATATATATATATATATATTTAGAAAACTTTTGTATATATATTCTATTTAGGAAAATCCTAGCCTATATTCTTATGAAGGTTAATTCTGCAAATTCTATCTCTCTCTCTCTCTCTCTCTCTCTCTCTCTCTCTCTCTCTATATCTCTCTCTCTATATATATATATATATATATCTACTATATATATATCTCTATATATATATATTTTATATATATATTAGTTCTTTTTTAAATAGATTTTCCTAGTGGTAGGTTTCTGTTTCCTAATATTAGCAGTTATGAACTGGATCATCGACGGATGGTGTTTTGTTTGTCAATTTTTCATAAGTTGTATTTAACAGATTCAAATTTGATCCCTGACCCCTTTTTCCTGCCGAGCAGCGCCAATATGTAGTAAATGTTCCCCGTTGTCGAACTTCTCAGTTCCAGAGGCCCTTTATTCCTCAGCCCGTTGGACTGTGGAACAGCCTGCCTGAGGATGTCGGTCAATTGGAACTTCAGAAGTTCAAGCAAAGCTGCAATGCATTAGTACCCTAATATAATTCGCCTTGTACTTTAATAATGTGCTTACATCCTTATCCATTTATTTATTTATTTGTTAATTTTTCTGTTTTTCTAATAACTGATCTCTTTCTGTATTTCCTATTACGGTCTATTGCTTTTTCGAATGAACAAATGTTCTTTGGAAGCTTGAATTTCAGTCAATGGCCTTTGTGGGCATTTCCATATAATTGGGTTCATCTTCTGAATATAAATAATAATAATAATAATAATAATAATAATAATAATAATAATGTAATTTTATGAATATATAAATACACACACACACACACACACACACACACACACACATATATATATATATATATATATATATATATATATATATATATATATATATATATATGTGTGTGTGTGTGTGTGTATCTATGTGTGTGTATGAATGCATTTTATCACATCATCGTGATTGGTATACAAGTCATGAAAAGCTAAAAATTGGATAGAATTTCCTCTCTGTCTGTCTTCTGTCTGTCTCTCTCTCTAAGTGTGTATATATATATATATATATATATATATATATATATATATATATATATATATATATATATATGTGATATATATATATATATATACTATTATGTATATATATGCGTATATATATATATATATGTGATATATATATATATATATATATATATATATATATATATATATATATATATATATATATATGTGTGTGTGTATATATATATATATATATATATATATATATATGTATATATATATATATATATATAGAAACTATAAAAGTAGGTGAAAAATCTCTCTCTCTCTCTCTCTCTCTCTCTCTCTCTCTCTCTCTCTCTCTCTCTCTCTCTCTCTCATAGTGTTCCTCTTCCTTTACAAACTAATAACTGGCTATTTTATACATATGGAAACAATTCTAATAAAATTTTGCCTCTTTCTCGCTCTCAAATGTGGACTAGCATTTCTCTTTGCAGTTATTCTCAACAAACATAGGTCTAGGCATAATTCCAATATTGTCAATCTTAACTAGTGTAAATGGTTTATTTGCATTATATATATATATATATATATATATATATATATATATATATATATATATATATATATATATATATATATATATATATATAGAACCCTGATAAAAGTAGGTTTATTCATATGCAAGAAAATCTCTCTCTCTCTCTCTCTCTCTCTCTCTCTCTCTCTCTCTCTCTCTCTCATAGTGTTCCTCTTCCTTTACCAAACTAATAACTGGCTATTTTATACATATGGAAACAATTCTAATAAAATTTTGCCCTCTTTCTCGCTCTCGTGTGGACTAGCATTTTCTCTTTGCAGTTATTCTCAACAAACATAGGTCTAGGCATAATTCCAATTTTGTCAATCTTAACTAGTGTAAATGGTTTATTTGCATTAGGAATCGTCTGAAAGATATTTCATACTGTATATGCTCTTTAATTTCTAGAATTATCCTTATAAACCTATGGTTCATTTAGTTATGCAAAACGCTCCTCTCTCTGTCTCTCTCTCGAAATAACTGTCCTCTTCCCTTGCCCGACAAAAATAGGCCCATTTTATGCACATGAAAATAATTTCAATGAAATGTTCGCGTCTCCCTCTCTCGTGTTGACTAGTATACCCCATTTGCAGTTATTCTTAACTACACATAGGTCTAGGCCTAATTTCAATCTTATCACTCTTAACCAGTCAGATATAGTTTACTTGCATTAGGAATCGAACAGAAGATAAGTTTATGCACTTTAATTGATAGAACTATTCATATACTCCTATAGTCAATATATATATCCACAATATTAAATGTAACAGGTAGACCAAAACAAACTAGAGTTAAGATATTAAATACCTGAATCAACAGTGGCACTATCATGCAGAGGTGAACGTTGGTTCGGTATGGCATCATCCTTCAATTTTCTTGCATTTGCAGAGCATTAGTTAAGCCATTCATGCCTGAGGTTTCTTGCATAATCGCTTTGTTGAAAATGAACAGAACACCTCTTGCGTTTTTGGTGTTCATATGGTCACTTCTGCAGATGTTCAGCCATATCCTACACATTTCGGGATCTTAAGGGAAACGGTAAAAGCTAACCTTTTCACTGCCAACATTGTCCCTTTCTGTGTTACGGCATCCATAAATAGCACATATCACCATGGCAGTAAAGTACTAAATTCCATAAACCTCAAGAATTGTCACATTCGTGAAAACTCCCGCCAAGCTGTTGCCACATTCAAGGGTAGGAAGGCAACATGTGACGTCATGTTCGGGAGCGTTGAAAAATCGACCTCTGCGTAACTCACCATAATATTATCTTCTTACATCTTGTGTACCACTATAGAGTCACACCCTGTACTGGATAATGTATATAAAACAAGAAGTACGCGTAAAAATTACTTGATGTAAGTAAATTCACTGGCAGTTATATATAAGTTTAATTTACCCTCGAATGTATAAGTATTGTTAACTGCTTCTCACCAAAGGACCTAATTACTGATGAGTTCGTCTAAAGCTAAATTTACTTTCAAACCCCATTATCACCTGGATCATCACGTTTACCACTGATATAAGTTTTTTTTTTTTTTAGTTCTGTAATTAACACTATTTACCAAAACAAAAGTCTTTGTTTAGTTTACCGATCACTATATCGTACAGGAGAGAAATTCATCCGGCATTTTTTCATTCAAACATGGCCACTTGCACCCCGCTTTCTCCAGCCAAACATGAACAGACATGGCTAACACTTTGGTGAATGGTTTCGTCAACTATAGTAACGGTATATCATATATATTATGATAAATTATAAGAACTTCATTTTGGACTATTGGCTTATTGAATGTAACTGTTTTCAAATTAAATATAAAATATTGACACTAAGATAATTATCAGATAATTCTGAAAGTGGATTTAAATCTTGAATCTAGCTAGTGGTTCGGTAACCGTAGAAGGTGACGGTTGAGAAGGGTCACGTGCTCTCGGCGCGGGGCTTCGCTTGGGTGTTGGAGGTGGTGGGGTAATTGCATGTGGCGGCGTGTTATCGTTTTCATTCGACTTGCTCGGTTACCAAAACGAGCTTTTGTAACCTTGCCTTGATAATTAATTTAGAAACAGACCAGGAATCGAGAGAAGAGTACTGAAATTTCGGATCAGAAGAACGTACGGGATTACACATACACGTGAAATCGAAAACGGCCTAGACCTAAGAGCAAAAACCTAACATCCTACTTCGGCTTTTCCACAACTTCATGATCCAGAAATTGGTAAGTGTGATTCTTTTCCAAGACATAGTTCAGGCAATTTTTCTTGGCATTATACATGGTAAATTCAATGATAAAATACAAGCAGATTAGCGTACTGCACTGATAGGATGCTTAAGTTTACAACAGTTTTTGCCGAGTGGTTTGGTTTAGTTTTTTCATTCTCCTTTCGGTCTCCTTAGATCAGTTGTTCTCTACCGGGGGACGCGAGCCCTAGGGAAAAATTAAAAATTCTCTATATTCGTTATTCTCTTAATATTCGTTATTCTCTTAACAAGAGTCGCTAAGAGGCAGTGCCAAATATCTCACTAATTCATTCCCAAAAGAATAAAAACACCTCTCCTTTTTTTTTCATTTTCCTTTAAATCTGGGAGGGAATTTTACTCACTGCTGCAAGGGGGGCTTGGAGGGAAGGACCAACTCTTAGAGGGGGCATGGTAATAAAAAGGTTAAGAACCGCTGCTTAGATGCTGTAGGTTACATGAGGTTTTTAGTAATTTTACTGACCTTAAGTTGCAGTTCTCCTATGCCTTGGGGTTCGGTCTAGGCTCGTAAGGCTTCAACAGGTACTCTAGATCTTGAGGTACTATATCGCGTAATTCAGGCTTAATTTTTAAATACTACCTGCATCCTTAGTGATGGACTAGGCTACACTAGGCCTAACCTTATCGAAAAGTTGCCAGCAGCAATATTCCCTAAGCCCAGGTTCTCTTTTTCTCTCAATATCAAACATTTAATTTAACTATTCGGTAACTGCACCTAATTTTTTCATTTAGTTTCAGATCGAATGCTCGCTATATACCACAGTCAGGTCAGCCAAGATCATTACAGGGTGAATAATATGCAAACGGACCGAGCTTGTCGCAACCCTTTACAGTACGTACAGCCGGGCAGATATCTAAAAGGTGGGTATTTTTTCGTTGTTGGCTGTGGTTCTGAGAAGCAGATGTGTGGTAAACACGATAACAATTAATACTGTTTTTCTTATTTTTATATATATATATATATATATATATATATATATATATATATATATATATATATATATATATATATATATATATATATATATATATATATATATATATATATATGTTTATATATATATATATGCAGAATAAATGTTTGAATGTGTGTATATATAATTACCTCCAAAAAGCGCAGATAATGCAACTAGACATGCAGCAGGTTAAAACTAGTAAATACTCAAAACCTTTGGATATTGCCTCCCTTCCATGGTCTCTCTACCGTTCTCTTGTTAATTATTGCAGCTGTAGACAGATAATTTAGTTTAATTATCTCACAAGTACTCGCCACCCCAGTTTCTTCCCTTTTCTGTCAAGTTCCAGTGAATCACCATGCAAGACGGTTTACTGAAATGTCACCCCTGAATTTAGT
>NC_089750.1:11607775-11615275 GCF_040412425.1 Macrobrachium rosenbergii | reverse complement strand
ATCTCACTTGTATAAAGTTCTCTTGGTTTGTAGGGAGGAGATCGGTGTCGGTTAGTTGTTTGACAATTGGTCTTCTTATGATTTTCTAAGTGATTTCTGTTTTAAAATGGGATTTCCCTTTTTGGTGCTGGACTAGTGACTACATGCTTAAAGGTTTTTGCAATGTCTCTATTTGTTAATGACTCTCGTCACGTGATACGTGGGACACCATAGTTCAGTTCTGCTTGAAATCAATCGACAGTATTGATTATTTTTTTAATTCATTTCTTCCCTGAAGTTGGAATTTAGTAATGACAGGAGATCGTAGCCACTTCAGTTGAAGGATGTAACTGGGTCCTTTGTCATGGGATTCGGGTCTAGGATCGTACATATGGGTGAGAGCTGCTATGATAAGCATTTGCAATTCTGTAATGGTGATGTGATAAGGGATCTGTTTACAGTGCTCTCAGGGATCTACTCCACTCCTCACATTTTGACGTTTGAGAAGAATCTCAGTTTATATATATATATATATATATATATATATATATATATATATATATATATATATATATATATATATATATATATATATATATATAGAGAGAGAGAGAGAGAGAGAGAGAGAGAGAGAGAGAGAGAGAGAGAGAGAGAGAGAGAGAGAGATTAATTCAATCACCAGCATCGAATGGCGCTTACTGAGTAGTTGAGAACAAACTCCTGCTCGTTATAATTTATTTAAGAACCTTTGTTGATGGGTTAAGCTTTATCTGGTTCCCAGTCTCTCGTAGTCGCTAAGGCCAATTTGAACGAAGACTTCTGTATTTATGCATACGAAAAACTTACATTTGGATTTCAGACAACTTGTGTTATGAGGATGGGAATCACGTAAACCGGCTCTTCGACATAGTTACGTTTTGTCATATCACGTAAAGAAAATATTTTTTTTTGCTCAAGCATAAAAAAAATAATATTCGTCTGTTTTATGTCACATGGGTTTTTGTATCCTGCGAAAAATAAATACAATCCAACCTTTCATTATGACACTGATTCAAGGGATGAAAGAAAGCATTGTTACATCTCGCCATCGCTACATCCAGGAGTTTTCGGCCGCTTCGTCCAGACGTTCCAGGAACACTGTACTTGTACGCGAAGACCATCCTCCCCGGATTGCTGGAGGACTGCCGGGACTGGTGGAGAGGTTGTCGTACGGAGCCCTTGCAATTCCTAGTCTTCGTCTTTTGTTCCTCCATGTGTAACTCTGGTATCTTGCCTTTTCCTTCATTTTTTTGTTTTATTAGGTGGGGGGAAGCCCGAGTTGGGCAAGGGTCTTGGTTTTTCCTCTAGTATCAACAGCCTTAATGCTGTCAATAATTAATTCAAGTCTGTTGAGTGACGTGATATAATTAATAAGTTTTTCGAAGTTTTGTAAAAATCATAGGCATATAAATAGTAGTACTAGCGTATTCTGCTGCATTCAAGCTTATATTGGAATATGCAAGCGCGTATCTGGTACTGATGCTTTTATATGTATTTTTTATTATAAAGCTAAAACAGATGCCAGGCATGAAAGCAAGCATTATTTCTTACGCGAATGGCTTCTACCCCGCCCTCCTAACTCAAGCTTAGGGTTCCATGACGTCAGCAATAATCAAGCTTGGCCACCCATGTGATCACATGTCTGCCAGGTCTTCCCGGGAGGCTGATCACAGAATTTCTCATTTCATGACTTTTTATATTGAGAAATGTGACATTTGAATGTATTTGATATTGTTCTCTTCCGATAGATATTTAGTTCTCTTTTCACCATGGACTTCAAGTGAGATATTGATTCTTACCGAACAAAGAAAACAATACATAAGGAATATGTCTGCATGACGGATTTCAAGGAATTTGTCTACATGACGAATTTCAACAAAAGTAAACATGTTAGTGTAAGTCAGAAATTTGGAAAGAGCTTAATAAAAATACCTGTAAGGCTCCTAGTACTACCAGAAGTTTATCAAATAGGAAAACGGTAGGTAATGCAGTTGAAATGACATTCGAACCGGTTTTCCTGGATGAATGAGTGATTAGTGTCATTCTTGGATATCACCTTCGCGAATCAATATCATAATCTCTCAAAAATCTTTAATGAAACGTGTATAAATGTAATTTTTTGTATCAAGAAATGGGGATAAATCGGACGTTTACAAAGAATTAGAACGTAGCCCATTTGATGCCATTTGTCAAATCCTCGTCACCGTGCTTGAGCTTCCCTGACATGCAACCCGGTTCCAAGTAAATAAATTATGTTTTCTCCCTAACTTAGGTTTTCTGTAGTTTACATTTCATTTGCTAAATGATTGATTATGTGATGAGGCACTGTCTCGTTGAAGACCGGAGCCTACGTCTCTGATAGATTATCTGCAGATTGACTCCCAAGAGCAGCGTTTTCATTTTAAATAAATTGTGACATTTTGCAAAGTACTTTGATTACAGAATGATCCAAGGGGTATGATTACCTCTTGTATTTTTCCAATAGGAAAAGGTAGCTCCTGCTTTTACATGAATAAACTTAACATTCCCATCTGCTCTGCAGACTTGGGGAAGGTCAGTAGTATAAGTACTCATTGATTACCTTTTCTGTAGTAAAACAGATAATTGCATAAATGTGTTCCCGCTGTATGGCAAGTGGACATTTACAGAATTCTTATAGTTTATAATAAACAGGAATTTATTCCCTATAATAATGTTGCTCATTAATATAAAGGTCTCTCCTCTCTCTCTCTCTCTCTCTCTCTCTCTCTCTCTCTCTCTCTCTCTCTCTGTAAGAAGTAGAATGATGATGTTGCATTATTCAGAAACATTACCTTTACTGCCATCTATTTAAAATAAGTTTCTTCTATATTTATTTGTTGATAGTGTTCTGTATTTTTTTCCCGTCGCTTTGGTCCTTGGACAGTAGAAGCCTCCGTATTAAAAAATCAGTGACTTTTTATTTCCGAAATTTTTTGTACGAATATATTGACCATGTGATTTCATTACAATGTGAGAAGTAAAGTAAAAAAAAAAAAAAAAAACGTACAAACCCCAATACACAAAAAAACCGAATTTAGGAGAGTGTGCATCTTTTGGTACCAGAGGCTTTGGTTACTTAAATAAAAACGACCACAGTAACGGAATTAATATTTTATTCGCTGTTATTTACGTTAATGGATTCAGAACCATCAGCCTGAGAAATAATGAAATACTGAGTTCATTTAAAATCTGCAAAATTGGACTAAACTGTGTTAAACATTATTTTGGATAATTGTGCAGAGTAGGGTTACGGAAAATGAATCTGGTGACTGTTTTACCTCGTAGCCTATTCCGAAAGAATGGATTCTTTAGAAGATTTTTCACGACAAGGATCTTTAGGGAAGGGAAGTAGGATTATTTTTTGTTGCTGGTCCTTGTCTGCCTCCTCTTGCACGTCATTATTATTATTATTATTATTATTATTATTATTATTATTATTATTATTATTATTATTATTATTATTATTATTATTATTATATTACATTTACGGAGAGGGAGAAATGATAAGCGAGAGTCATTTTGACGATACATAATTCACGCTACTAACTGTCACAGCGTCTAAATAAATCTCATTCATTTACTTTAACGTAGCCAAACATTATAATCATGATGCGAGATTGTCATCAGGGGGACAAAATGTAGAGCTGACATTATTACTGCAATGCACACAAACGTGAGTAATTAAGATTAGTTTGAGATTTATGATGACCTACTGCATTACCTCGGATAATGAATTTGTTCATAACTGTGGAAGTAAATTCGTAGCTGCTTGCTTAATTAGTTGTAATAATCACGTTAGCATGAAAAATAATGATAATTGGAAAAGCATCCTTTATCTTTCCTAACTTTAGTTATATTATTAAAATACGCTTTTGTATATTATCATATCTGCAATACTTATCCTTCTGTAACACATTTTGAATACAATATTCCATAGTGGAATAAGCTTATATTTTCCTTTTTCATTTTATGAATTTCGTGTCTAATTCAAAGTTTGAATATTAAACGAAATGATTGAAATTAAGAGGAAAATTATAACAGATTTATAGAAGATGTTATATGTATACAACAAAATACATAAAGAGTATAATTTGAATAAACGTGAACTCGATGAGTAGAGGTTCCGGATTAACGTTAACAGTTCTATTTAACGCTGATATACTTCTCTTTTTTTGCTCCCTTTCCTTTGGTTTAAATGAATATTTACAAAGCAGAATATGAAATCATATGAAATAATATAAATGTTGAACGACAGAATCGATATATATATATATATATATTTATTATATGGATGGTCTTTTCATTAGACACTCAAGTCCGACAAATCGAGCTTGAGGAATGTGAATAATTACAGTAAGTGAATAAGTACATATGACGATTTGACTTACTTTTCTCGTAGTCATTAATATTCCTCTGATATTCATGATTTTGGTATCAAACATTTTTTTTTTTTTACTGTACGGAATCAAAACATCAGCAACCATTGGTAAAGGTAATTCATATATTACTGATTTTTTTTAAATACCAGTGCTACTAGATTATATTGAAATTAGCTAAACAAATGTTCACTGACGAATAACGAAACGAGAAAAAGCGGTTGCTATTCTCTCTCTCTCTCTCTCTCTCTCTCTCTCTCTCTCTCTCTCTCTCTCTCTCTCTCTGTGTGAATGTATTCAAATGCCCTTTGATGTAAGCTCTATCAACAAAGTGCTGTGAAACATTAGTTAAAGATACTTTGCTTTTTCAGGCGTGTGGAGGAATATTTCTTCTGATTTTAGAGTTTTCATATCCTGAAATTAAGACCCTCAGCATCGTTACTAACTCCCCCTCCTCTCTCTCTCTGGAATTGTGAGGTGAGTTATGGGTGTATATAATAATTAATCATCTAAGTACAGCAGTGTTCGTAGATCCCTCGTTCCCTAATATTGTAGGGTATTTGACCTGTATCGTTAAGACCAATGTGAAATAAAACATTCTTTCAGTATCCAGGTATATTTATGTACCTCGATAAGTCTTTTACTACACCTTCCGTGAACTAAGATATGACTGATCAAGCTTTTCTTCAAGTCTTATATACATTTTCGTGCTACTTATTCGGTATACACAATATAAACTCACAATCATATAAAGATTTACACAGAGAAATTCACACAGTCTTGCACATTTTACTAAGGTAACGGGATTATTGATTACTAAATGAAATAACGGAAATGAAAGTACATTATTGTTTCGCTGTTGTTTTCAAAGAAATGCATCTATTTCCATAAACAAAACTCTCAGTGAAACATCTCTGCTGATAAGCATAGCTCTTCAACATAAATAAAATATGAACGCAATATATTTTGAATGAATTCCGTCCGGAGCCTTCCATGGCATTTTCCTCTCTACCCATCGCATTGAATATTTTTCCTGGTCCCATCGGCGATTTTTTTTATATGGATATTGTGATACTGAAAATTCCTAACTCATATCTTTATAAACTCAAATATAAGCTGCAAATTAAATCCTCATTGCTGCAGTTGGTCCAAGGTTGTAAATAAGGGTGAGAGAGAGAGAGAGAGAGAGAGAGAGATTTCTAGTCCAGTTTGCTATCATACGCTTTGCTACGGAATTTTTTTTATCGTTTTTGTGCATTTTAGGTACATTGCAATGTTATATATCCAAAGAAAATAAATTTCATGGATCGTTTAGAGATTTTTGGTTTTCCAATATTCTGTAACAAAAAGGAAAATAGCACAGTTGGTTTTTTTATATATTTATCAAATCACACTAAGGTCAATACTACAGTCAAAGTCAAAATAAATTTAACCCATGCACTGAGTTTTGATAATTCCCCCTATTCCGGTATATATATATACAATTGGCTATTATATATATATATATATATATAAACAAACCATAATATATATATGATAGGTATATATATATATATAATATATATATATATATATATAAATATATATATATATATCTATATGCCTTATATATAAACAATATATATATATATATTGATATATATATATATATATATATATATATGCATTCATACTTATTTTATATTATTTTATGCTAGCTTTTATTTATTTATATGTTACATTTAATGTACAATTTTTTTGCTTCACCAGTTGATTCATGAGTTCCGAAAAGAATTTTCTTTTCCCCATAATTTATATTTACTTGTAACGCATTTTTCATTTTTGAGAAAAAGAACTTTTCAATCACTTATAAAGATCAACTGTGTAAGAAAAGCGATGCTTCTCGTAAGTCGTTCTAGTTCCATCTCTTGTTTATTCTGTTTCGTTATTTAATATTTTCGTATAAATTTAGATTCTGCAGAAGCTGATGATCGTTATTTTTTCCTCTTCTTAACCCATTCGACCCCATCTTTGTTCCTCCCACGTTATTTTATACGGTACCCCAAATGATACCAGATGTACTGTTCAGCCCTTTAGGTTCCGATCCTCTTTTGTTCCTATACTCAGTATTTGCTCCCGTTCCTTTAGTTTAAATGAATATTTACAAAGCAGAATATGAAATCCTTGAAAATAATAGGCAAATGTTGAACAACAGAATCGATTTTATCAGGAAACCTATTTATTCTGAGGACTTTTCTTTCCTCGTCTGCCATTGCTTCTCTAACCAGAATTCCAAGATTAGTTGCGAGTTTCTAATCGTTTGTTATCATTCATCAATCTGCTGACCGTAAATGATGTTTATAATTACAGTGGATTGCCTTTAAATTGATATTCCTTCCGTATAATACCCTGTTTTCTTGCTAACAATATCATACCCTTATTTATCATTTTACGGGAAATTTGTACGTCAAGGATAAATCATAAAGCAATTTTGTATTAAATGAAAATGGTGATAACTCTGTGTATTCTTTTCGATAAGAAATGATCATCAAATTGCTTTGTGAATTAGTGCTATGTGATAAACTTGGATTACATTAATCTGTACACTATTTAAAAGAAATGATAGGCAAACATTAAGTTAGTGCTATGGTAAGAAATGATTGAGAATTCCACTTTAGTACTATCGAAATGGTAGGCGGAACATTGAACTGAGTCTCTCTCTTTTGTGACTCTATTGACTTTCATCTCTCTAGCTCTTGTATAAGACTTTCTTACTCATACATTTTCAAACCCTCACTAATGCTAAGATCAAATAAGAGGAATAATTTCTTTCATCACTCCAAAGATCTCCAGTTTTCAGCATCTTTAATTATAAATAGTTACAAGATCCGGGATTTTTTGCTCTCGAACTGAATTTTTTATCTAGCTTAAATGAAATTACAAAAGATTGAAAAATCTTTTAAGAGGAAAAAGTGTATATAGGTATTTTCATAATAAATGCACTGAATAAACTAGGGATCTAAATTCGAAGATCACCATATTTTTCATATTACAGTATATGTTATTTATATACTATATATATATATATATATATATAAAAGATATA
>NC_089750.1:11599450-11602275 GCF_040412425.1 Macrobrachium rosenbergii | reverse complement strand
GTATGTATGTTCATATGGACTTATGTATTCACCTATATTCAGTAGATATTTAGTTTAATAAATAATAATCACTCAACCTTTTAATGTAATTTTGCCGTAGAAATAAATTTCGTTAATTTTCCCACAGGTCACACGTTTTTGTAATGAGATATTTCACCCCTTTAGAGTACGTCTTTTGTGATGTTTTATTTGCTTTTATTACCAACAGGCTTCATTTCAAGTTTCCTTGCCACTTGATTGCCCTCTATCTAATAAAAATAAAACAGACCAATAACAGAAGGACATCTGCTGACTTCTCTCTCTATACAACAATCTATTTTCTATGCATAAATACATAAAATTTTACGTTCTGCAAGGAATAAAAATATGCAAAGCTGCTAATTGGTTTATTATCATAAAAAGATTCACCTAGAAAAATTCTCTGCTGGAAAATAGTAGCTCTGATGCTTTGATGAGTAAAAGAACAATTTTGATTAACCCGAAGTAATCAGCTTACCCACAAGGGAAGACTAAGTCTTTGAAGATGGATGCGGGGAAAGTATTTCAATTTAAAATCAACAGAAGTCGGGGAACAAAATGTGTCGGAATACCTTCTGGAGGAAAAAATACATCTGAATAGGAAGGTCGTTTTTATCGTCTGCAAATTAGGCCGTTAATTAAGTAATGGCCTCCGGACTTCGTCTTCGGCCTGCTTGGATAAAAGTCGACAGAGTTAGCTAACGAAGACTGCATTTTACTTTCTCTGTTTTTCCTTCAAACACGGCTGATCATGTAAGCAAACCAAAGCATACACGTATCTCATTTAAGAGTATTATTAATCTACGGTTTCACCGCTGGCTGCACTTCTGCTAAAAAAAGCTCTCTCTCTCTCTCTCTCTCTCTCTCTCTCTCTCTCTCTCTCTCTCTCTCTCTCTCTCTCTGTCTCTCTGTGTGTGTGTGTGTGGAGGGTGTGTATATTTGTTCTCTAGATACAGCTGTGGTCATTTTTTCTGATCCGTTGAATGTTTTAGGGGACCTCTGGGAACGAAAACGTAATCTCAGGTGGGGATGGGTAAAGTGAAAATGGAAAATGAGTTTTTAGAGGGACCTCTGGGAAAGAAATATATATATATAAGGATACTATATATATATATATATATATATATAGATATATATATATATATATATATATATATATATATATATATATATATATATATATATATATATATATATATATATATATATATATATATATAATGTATGTATGTATTGTATGTGTGTGTGTGGGAAACTAAAATTTCATTGTTAAAAAAACAGCACTTAACTCCCTCATCTAAGAATTGCTATGTGGCTGTAGTGAACGAAAAACTAGCGACTTGGGCGCAATCATTTTTATAAGCTTTTCCCTTTTCTTTTCTAACGAATCTTTACCTTTAGTCAACCTTGCAAGAGATTTAAAGAACACTAATTTCATTCAAGTGTTCTTTTTAAATCACTCTTCAAAAAACTAAAAAAAATGAATGATCTATCTCAAATAAGATGAACCGAAAGAGAGCGAGTGACCTCAGGCTTTTCTGACATTTTCCCCCACACCCTTGTGCCTCAAGATTGAAGTTCATTAATATTTCAGTTGTTATTATGCTGCTTCTTTAAGCCCTCTTGCCTTCCTGAAGTAGCGGTGAAGACCTCCTTCATCTTTGAACTTTCTATTCTAGTCCGGTACACAAAGCCTCATTATCTAATTTTGGAATTTGTTGTCGTGAATGTAAATGTTCAAGTTCTTCGAGGTTATTTTGGTATTCTTTGTATTCTAGTGAACAGTTGTAAATAATAACCTAGCTTAAAGAAATATATTTATGAAGAAACACTGAGAGAGAGAGAGAGAGAGAGAGAGAGAGAGAGAGAGAGAGAGAGAGAGAGAGAGATCTTTTTGCTTTTATTCATAATCTAAATTGCTTGAACACAAAGCAATATTCTAGATACTCTTTGTAAAGCATTATAGTTTTCTGTTTATAAATCATAACGCATTAGGCAATTTTCTTATAATAATATCAATACAGTTATTGTTGTCATTTGTATTTACCTATGCTGTACTAATATATGTGTATATATATATATATATATATATATATATATATATATATATATATATATATATATATATATATATATATATATATATATATATATGTATATATGTATGTATGTATGTATATGCCACACGTGGGAGCCACAATGCCCTCTTAACTTCTCGAATTCCTCACGCGTTTTCGAATACGCTCGTTACTACAAAGCCTTAAGATCGAAGTGCAAGACATACAAAGTAGTTATGATGTCCGGTAGCTGAAAACGAACCTGTGTCCTATAATCGTAGTGAGGGAACGTTGTCGGCAACGTGACCTCACTATGATTATGGGACGCGGGTTCGTTTCCCGCTAACGGACATCATAACTGCTTCAAATTTCTTGCACTTGGATCTTAAACAACGTGACCTCGCTATGATTATGGGACGCGGGTTCGTTTCCCGCTACCGGACATCATAACTACTTCAAATATCTTGCACTACGATCCTAAGGCTTTGTAGTGACGAGCGTATCCAAAACAGCGCGACAAATTGAGAAGTTAAGAGGGCCTTGTGGTTAGTACAATTACATATGTATCTGGTAAAAAGTCACCAGTAGTTTCGACATATAAGTTACATATATTATATATATATATATATATATATATATATATATATATATATATATATATATATATATATATATATATATATATATATATATATATATATATATATGTAACCTATTCTCGAACCATAACAGCTTTCCTCCGTGGATTAC
>NC_089750.1:11584450-11594450 GCF_040412425.1 Macrobrachium rosenbergii | reverse complement strand
ATTATTATAGGGAATAAATTCCTGTTTATTATAAACTATAAGAATTCTGTAAATGTCCACTTGCCATACAGCGGGAACACATTTATGCAATTATCTGTTTTACTACAGAAAAGGTAATCAATGTGTACTTATACTACTGACCTTCCCCAAGTCTGCAGAGCAGATGGGAATGTTAAGTTTGTTCATGTAAAAGCAGGCGCTACCTTTTCCTATTGGAAAAATACAAGAGGTAATCATACCCCTTGGATCATTCTGTAATCAAAGTACTTTGCAAAATGTCACAATTTATTTAAAATGAAAACGCTGCTCTTGGGAGTCAATCTGCAGATAATCTATCAGAGACGTAGGCTCCGGTCTTCAACGAGACAGTGCCTCATCACATAATCAATCATTTAGCAAATGAAATGTAAACTTCAGAAAACCTAAGTTAGGGAGAAAACATAATTTATTTACTTGGAACCGGGTTGCATGTCAGGGATGCTCAAGCACGGTGACGGGGATTCGACAGATGAAATCAACTGGGCTACGTTCTAATTCTTTGTAAACGTCCGATTTATCCCCATTTCTTGATAAAAAAAAATTACATCTATACACGCTTCATTGACGATTTCTGAGAAATTATGATATTGATTCGCGAAGATGATATCCCAGAATGACACTAATCACTCATTCATCCTGGAAAACCGGTTCGAATGTCAATTCAACTGCATTACCTAACGTTTTTCCTATTTGACAAGCTTTTGGTAGTACTAGGAGCCTTACAGGTATTTTCATTGTGTTCTTTCCAGTTTTCTGACTTACCCTAACATGTTTACTTTTGTTGAAATTCGTCATGTAGACAAATTCCTTGAAATCCGTCATGCAGGCATATTCCTTAAGTATTGTTTTCTTTGATCGGTAAGAATTAATATCTCACTTGAAGTCCATGGTGAAAAGAGAACTATATATCTATCGGAAGAGAACAATATCAAATACATTCAAATGTCACATTTCTCAATTTAAAAAGTCATGAAATGAGAAATTTTGTGGTCAGCCTCCCGGGAAGACCTGGCTATGTGATCACATGGGTGGCCAAGCTTGATTCTTGCTGACGTCATGGAACCCTAAGCTTGAGTTAGGAGGGCGGGGTAGAAGCCATTCGCGTAAGAAATAATGCTTGCTTTCATGCCTGGCATCTATTTTAGCTTTATAAAAAAAATACGTATAAAAGCATCATTACCAGATATGCACTTGCATATTCCAATATAAGCTTGAATGCATTAGAATACGCTGGTACTAACTACTACTTATATGCCTATGATTTTTACAAAACTTCTAAAAACTTATTAATTATATCACGTCTTTCAACAGACTTGAATTAATTATTGACAGCATTAAGGCTGTTGATACTACAGGAAAAACCAAGACCCTTGCCCAACACGCCCCCCCCCAAAAAAAAAAAAAAATTAAGGAATGGGCAAGATACCAGAGTTATACATGGAGGAACAAAAGACGAAGACTAGGAATTGCAAGGGCTACGTACGACAACCTCTCCAACAGTCCCGGCAGCCCTCCAGCAATCCGGGGAGGCTGGTCTTCACGTACAAGTATAGTGTTCCTGGAACGTCTGTCCTGGATGAAGCGGCCGAGGAACGGCTGGATGTAGCGACGGCGAGAGATGTAACAATGGTTTCTTTCATCCTTTAAATGAGTGTCATAATGAAAGGTTGGACTGTATTTCTTTGTTCGCAGGATGCAAAAACCCATGTGACATAAAACAGACGAATATTATTTTTTTATGCTTGAGCAAAAAAAATATTTTCTTTACGTGATATGACAAAACGTAACTATGTCGAAGAGCCGGTTTACGTGATTCCCATCCTCATAACACAAGTTGTCTGAAATCCAAATGTAAGTTTTTCGTATGCATAAATACAGAATTCTTCGTTCAAATTGGCCTTAGCGACTATGAGAGATTGGGAACCAGATAAAGCTTAACCCATCAACAAAGGTTCTTAAATAAATTATAACGAGCAGGAGTTTGTTCTCAACTACTCAGTAAGCGCCATTCGATGCTGGTGATTGAATTAATCTCTCTCTCTCTCTCTCTCTCTCTCTCTCTCTCTCTCTCTCTCTCTCTCTCTCTCTCTCTCTATATATATATATATATATATATATATATATATATATATATATATATATATATATATATATATATATATATATATATATATATATAAACCGAGATTCTTCTCAAACGTCAAAATGTGAGGAGTGGAGTAGATCCCTGAGAGCACTGTAAACAGATCCCTTATCACATCACCATTACAGAATTGCAAATGCTTATCATAGCAGCTCTCACCCATATGTACGATCCTAGACCCGAATCCCATGACAAAGGACCCAGTTACATCCTTCAACTGAAGTGGCTACGATCTCCTGTCATTACTAAATTCCAACTTCAGGGAAGAAATAAATAAAAAAAATAATCAATACTGTCGATTGATTTCAAGCAGAACTGAACTATGGTGTCCCACGTATCACGTGACGAGAATCATTAACAAATAGAGACATTGCAAAAACCTTTAAGCATGTAGTCACTAGTCCAGCACCAAAAACGGAAATCCCATTTTAAAACAGAAATCACTTAGAAAATCATAAGAAGACCAATTGTCAAACAACTAACCGACACCGATCTCCTCCCTACAAACCAAGAGAACTTTATACAAGTGAGATCCATGGTCTCAAAGCTAATGAAGCAAACAGTCGATCCCTGGTAGCAACCGAACGCGGCAACCTATTAACGGGGTCCAATTCGACCTCATACACTTCGGTAAAAAAAAAAATGCGATTATTAAAAGAGATTGCAAAGCCATCACAATAAAGCTCCAAGTAAAAGATCTGGGAGCCATGGCCTCAGACAGACATGGTCCACTTATATCGACAATATCGTAGCAAATTGTCGTAAGCAGTCGGCATGTATACTAAGAACTTTAAAATGAGATAACAATTCTATGCGCACGGTATGCATGACTTTCTATTCAACTTTCATCAAATCAGTCGTAGACTATTGCTCATCCGCATGGAACCCACAACCTATTAACTACTGCCCAGAAAGAGAAGCTGGAGGGCGGACTACGCAGTTTCACAAAAAATACTTGCCCAGCCTGTCCTGTCCTCGACTGAAGACGTTGAAACGAAGCGGCATCCAGGGTAGGCATGAACGCTATAAAATTCTATACATATAAAAAATCATGGAGGGCTTGGTTCTAAATCTACCAACCCCCTTTATACCCTGATAAATGGCGTAACCCTAACTCGATCTGATACCATGTATACGTTACGTTCAATAATTGCACTTGGTAGTTTCCTAAGCCCACACTGGGGAGGTGCCCCGACGAAGTAATCCCCCAGCCCCCGGTGGGATGGAACCGATAATCAAGTAATATCAACACGTTATCCTTCTCTCATGTTATGCTGTTTCATAAACCAATACTTCATGAACCAAACTGGTATGTGAATCATTTACTAATCAACGTGATAATCAAAAGGAACCAGTAGCCATATTTTTATCATAAACACGAGCAAACTATATTATTTGTAATCTAAAATACTGAAAATACTAGCCCTTTGTACTTTCACTACATTATAAATAGGACTAAATTTGTTTTGAACAGGGAAACTATCAATGTTATAAAATAATTTACTTTGACCCAGTGAGTTACATCATTAGTCTCACAAGGCTGACGCGAAGGATTTGTTCGTAACCAAGTTTGAGAAGCTGGACAGCTGGGGGCACAGTTCAAAGCAAGCAACTCTATACGGGTACGCCCAACACCATAGCAGTTTGATTAGAATAAAATATGTGAAGATTAATTTCAACGTTAATAGATCTAGGCCTGAAAGATTATTATTTATTCTATAAAATTTGTAAGCCCTTTAACCCTAAAAATAATACTTACTGGAGGGATCTTGTGTATATGAAAACCTAGACCTACGTAAAAGTTATGTGAAAAATATTCACATAAAAGTTATGTGATGAAGCATATTCACTCTATCCTACAAAATTGTACATTATAATCTTCTAAATTATATGTATTGTCCAGTCACAAAAGCAAACCTTCTGTATTCTATTATTCTATTATTGTCAAACTTAACATTTCTAACTGCACTTTTTTCTGAGATGAATTACGTAAAATTACGTAGCAAAACTAACCATACTCAGTATAAAACTTATTACGGAACTGGAATATAGAATTTAGGCCAAAAGACAACTGCTGGGACCGATGAGGTCTTTCAGCGCTGGAAGGGAAATTGACAATAAGGTGGTTTGAAAGGTGTAACAGGAGGAAAACCTAGCAGTTGCATAATGAAACGATTGGTCGAGAGGGTGGAACGTCAAATGGAATGAAAGAGATTGCGGCTGCAAAGAACCTAAGGATTGCCTACAGTGCAACATGTGAGGGACACTGACGGCACTAACCACTATGCGGAGTAAAACATATGATTTATTTTACACTGCTCCTATTATTTCATTCTGTTCAAAGGATTTACAGTGTAATTACTTCTTAAAGGTTCAAAATGAAATAAAATAAACAAGTACGCTTATTTAAATTCAAAATTATTTTGAATGAGACGATCTATTTAAGAAGAGGACCTAGACCTGAGCGGACGTGACTTGTCAAGCACAAGGCTATTGTACTTAGGTTAAAGACCTAAAAGATTTGACGAATACTAAATTAAGGGACATACAGTCACATAAGTGAGCATCAACAGCTTACGCAAATTCTGTAGATGATATCGATGCTTACACTACGATAACACATGCTCTCTAGACACACACACACACACATACACATATATATATATATATATATATATATATATATATATATATATATATATATATATATATATATATATATATATATATATGTATATATATATATATATATATATATATATATATATATATATATATATATAAATATACTATGACTTTATCACATCACCGTGATTCATATACAATCAGTAAGCTACAAACGTCCTTTAATATCCAATTCGCTCTACCTCGGAAATAACATATTTTCATATACGTTACCGAAGGGGAATTTTTTAGTTGATAATAAGTTCTTATTATCAACTAAAAATTCCCCTTCGGTAACATATATGAAAATATATTATTTCCGAGGTAGAGCGAATTGATATTAAAGAACGTTTGAAGCTTTGATTATATATATATATATATATATATATATATATATATATATATATATATATATATATATATATATATATATATATATATATATATATATATATATATATATATATATATATATATATATATATATATGTGTGTGTGTGTGTGTGTATATATATATATATATATATATATATATATATATATATATATATATATATATATATATATATATATATATATATATATATATATATATATATATATATATATATATATATATATATATAAATATATATATATATATAAAATTAGATTAGATGACCAACCCAGTATTGCCTGGGAAAACTCTGAATGACAGCCAATCATTTACCTTAGAAGTAGCAGGTGGTGTTGTTTTGATTAACATGTTCCTGTTAAACCAAAACACCCTCCACTAAACCTAAACACAGCCCCCCACTAACCATAAACACACCCCTCCACTTAACTGAAGCAACCCCAATAAACCTAAGCACACCATTAAACCAAAAACACCCCACTAAACCTAAACACATCTCCCCAACTAAATGTAAACACACCCCACGAAACCACCAAACCAGAACAAACCCCCACTAAACCTAAACAGACTGTCCACTAAACCTAAACACCTCCCACCAAACCTAAACACACCTTCCACTAAACCTAAACACACCCCTAACTAAACCTAAATATACCCCCACCAAACCTAAACACTCAACCTGAGTCACAACACACCCCACCAAACCTAAACACATTCCCACACTAAACACACCCCCAGTGAACCAAAACACACCCCCAAAAAACCTAAACACATCTACCACTAAACCTAAACACCCCTCCCACCAAACCTAAGCACATCCTCCAGTAAACAAAATCACCCCTCCCACTAAACCTAAAAGCACCCTCCACTAAACCTAAACACAACACCTACAAAACCTAAACAAACCTCTTGCTAAACCTAAATGCACCCCCACTGTACCTAAACTCACCCCCACTAAACCTAAATACACACACACCCCACTAAACCTAAACACACCCCTCACTAATCCTAAATGCACCCCCACTCAACCTGAACACACGCCCCATACTAAAGCTAAACACACACCCCACTAAATCTAAACACACCCCCACTAAATCTAAACACCCCTTAAATCAAAACACACCCCACTAAGCCTCAACACACCCTAATTTAACCTGAATATAACTCCCACTTAATCTAAACACAACCCCACTTAACTGAAGCACCCCCACTAAACCTAAGCACACCCCCACTAAACCTAAACACCCGTTCCACCAACCTTAAACACACCCCAACTAAGCTTAAACACCCCTCCCACAAAACCTAAACAAACCCAACTAAACCTAAACACACACCACCCACTAAACCAAAATGCACCCCCACTAAACCTAAACATATCCCCACTAAATCTAAACACCCCCTGAATCAAAATGCATCCCCATTAAACCAAAACACATCCCTAATAAGGCTAAACATCTCATCACTAATCCTAAACACCCCTCTAACCAAAAGTTAACACGTCCTCCACTAAATATAAACACCCCTCCCACTAAACCTAAATGCACCCTCCATTAAACTAGACACAACCCCCAGTAAACCTCAACACACACACCCACACAAACTAAACATACCTCTCACTAACCTAAACACACGTGGTCCAGTAAACCTAAAAACCCTCCCACCAAACAAAAGGAACAAGCCCCCCACCAAACCTAAACATACACCACCCCTAAACCTCAATGCATCCCCATTAAACCTAAAAACACACCCTACTAAACCTAAACACAAACCTTGATACAAAATTAATAATCACAAGAAAGGAAAGAATTTTCAGTAATACATTTCTATGGTCTCGAGTTTATTTAGGCTACCTCATAAGTTACAAAGGGAAGGGGGAAGGGGAAAGGGGAAGGGGGCGAGGTACGGGTTTGAAACCAGCTCTATTATCTAAATTGGTCAAATTTTGTCTAGATCGGTCAGGCGGTTATAGGTTTTCTAAAACGCACTAACATACAAGAATATAAACACTGACTTTATTATATATATATATATATATATATATATATATATATATATATATATATATATATATATATATATATATATATATATATATATAATATAATGTGTGTTGGTTTATCTGCGTTGGTGCTCATGTATATGAATATAAATCTCTAATCTAGTATTCATTGCCAAATCAGTTAGGCAAGTCTTTTGGCTCATTACATTTAGTCTTGCGCCCGACAATGCACGTCTTTGCTACTGTAGTTCCTCTCTTTAATTAGATCATCTCTTTCAATATCATCCCGAAAAATATACATTATATATATATATATATATATATATATATATATATATATATAGAGAGAGAGAGAGAGAGAGAGAGAGAGAGAGAGAGAGAGAGAGAGAGAGAGAGAGAGAGAGAGAGGCCGAAGAAAACTGTCCTAGGAAGCAATGAGGTTTAATGAATCAGTTACGTAACTCCTACAGAAGTCAGACCATTTCCATTTGGGCATAGATAAAGAGGGCACTTAAGGAAATTCCCTGCGAGTTTTATGGCCTTTGTAGCCAAGAGAGCTCTGTCCTAAATTCAGGGGTGACATTTCAGTAAATCGTCTTGCATGGTGATTCACTGGAACTTGACAGAAAAGGGAAGAAACTGGGTTGGCGAGTACTTGTGCGATAATTAAACTAAATTATCTGTCTACAGCTGCAATAATTAACAAGAGAACGGTAGAGAGACCATGGAAGGGAGGCAATATCCAAAGGTTTTGAGTATTTACTAGTTTTAACCTGCTGCATGTCTAGTTGCATTATCTGCGCTTTTTGGAGGGTAATTATATATACACACATTCAAACATTTATTCTGCATATATAATATATATATATATATATATATATATATATATATATATATATATATATATATATATATATATATATATATATATATATATATATATATATATAATATATATATATATATATACAGAATAAGAAAAACAGTATTAATTGTTATCGTGTTTACCACACATCTGCTTCTCAGAAGCACAGCCAACAACGAAAAAAATACCCACCTTTTAGATATCTGCCCGGCTGTACGTACTGTAAAGGGTTGCGACAAGCTCGGTCCGTTTGCATATTATTCACCCTGTAATGATCTTGGCTGACCTGACTGTGGTATATAGCGAGCATTCGATCTGAAACTAAATGAAAAAATTAGGTGCAGTTACCGAATAGTTAAATTAAATGTTTGATATTGAGAGAAAAAGAGAACCTGGGCTTAGGGAATATTGCTACTAGCAACTTTTCGATAAGGTTAGGCCTAGTGTAGCCTAGTCCATCACTAAGGATGCAGGTAGTATTTAAAAATTAAGCCTGATTTACGCGATATAGTACCTCAAGATCTAGAGTACCTGTTGAAGCCTTACGAAGCCTAGACCGAACCCCAAGGCATAGGAGAACTGCAACTTAAGTAGCCTAGGTCAGTAAAATTACTACACCCTCATGTAACCTACAGCATCTAAGCAGTGGTTCTTAACCTTTTCATTACCATGCCCCCTCTAACAGTTGGTCCTTCCCTCCAAACCCCCTTGCATCAGTGAGTAAAATTCCCTCCTAGATTTAAAGGAAAATGAAAAAAAAGAGGTTTTATTCTTTTGGGAATGAATTAGTGAGATATTTGACACTGCCTCTTAGCAACTCTTGTTAAGAGAATAACGAATATAGAGAATTTTAAAATTTTCCCTGGGCTCGCGCCCCCCAGGTAGAGAACAACTGATCTAAGGAGACCGAAAGGAGAATGAAAAAACTAAACCAAACCACCCGGCAAAAACTTAATCTGCTTGTATTTTGTCACTGAAATTACCATGTATAATGCCAACAAAAATTGCCTTAACTATGTCTTGGAAAAGAATCATACTCACCAATTTCTGGATCATGAAGTCGTGGAAAAGCCGAAGTAGGATGTTAGGTTTTTGCTCTTAGGCCTAGGCCGTTTTCGATTTCACGTGTATGTGTAATCCCGTACGTTCTTCTGATACGAAATTTCAGTACTCTTCTCTCGATTCTTGGTCTGTTTCTAAATTAATTATCAAGGCAAGGTTACAAAAGCTCGTTTTGGTAACCGAGCAAAGTCGAATGAAAACGATAACACGCCGCCACATGCAATTACATCACCACCTCCAACACCCAAGCGAAGCGCCGCGCCGAGAGCCCGTGACCCTCCTCAACCGTCATCTTCTACGGTTACCGAACCACTAGATAGATTCAAGTTTTAAATCCACTTTCAGAATTACCTGATAATTATCTTAGTGTCAATATTTTATATTTAATTTGAAAACAGTTACATTCAATAAGCTAATAGTCCAAAATGAAGTTCTTATATTTTATCATAATATATATGATATACCGTTACTATAGTTGACGAAACCATTCACCAAAGTGTTAGCCATGTCTGTTCATGTTCGGCTGGAGAAAGCGGGGTGCAAGTGGCCATGTTTGAATGAAAAAATGCCGGATGAATTTCTCTCCTGTACGATATAGTGATCGGTAAACTAAACAAAGACTTTTGTTTTGGTAAATAGTGTTAATTACAGAACTAAAAAAAAAAAAAACTTATATCAGTGGTAAACGTGATGATCCAGGTGATAATGGGGTTTGAAAGTAAATTTAGCTTTAGACGAACTCATCAGTAATTAGGTCCTTTGGTGAGAAGCAGTTAACAATACTTATACGTTCGAGGATAAATTAAACTTATATATAACTGCCAGTGAATTTAC
>NC_089750.1:11551950-11579450 GCF_040412425.1 Macrobrachium rosenbergii | reverse complement strand
AACCTTAGGTTTTATAATTTTTTTTTTTACTTTCTCAAAAAACAATATTTCTCATTAAGAAGCCGTGTGATTTTGAATATTTTGCCCAAAGATGGTTTATCACATAAATGGTGAAAGCAAGAGTTTGAATTATATATATATATATATATATATATATATATATATATATATATATATATATATATATATATATATATATATATATATATCTTTTTTTACTCACACATATATATATGTATATGTATATGTATATATATATATATATATATATATATATATATATATATATATATATATATATATATATATATTTATATATATATATATATATATATATATATACATATATATATATATATATATATATATATATATATATATATATATATGTGTGTGTGTGTGTGTAATTACACACACACACATATATATAATCAAATTGATTGAAACTGATTGATTGATTTCAATATTGCAGTAACTTAAATTGGGTTTCTGAATTTTCAGTAGACTCGATGTTGGAAATGTATCTGCATTTTTACCTTACTGATCCTTAATGTTGCTTTCTTTACTGGAAAAATTCGCCTTTTACAGTAACAACTAACTGGCATTGTTTTCTCTAAAATAACGCTTTCTGCTTCTCGGGAGTTTCAACATCCTCTACAACGATTTAGATAAAAAAATGTTAGTGTACCAGTAACACATTCTTCAGTTTTGAAATCTTAAGATATGATAATGATGAAAGTAATGTTTGTAGGGCTTTTTGAACGTACGTCAGTGCCTTCTTCCGCAGACAGTTTTCATCAGCAGTAAAACCCATTCGTTCTCAACGCTTGGCAGCCTTCATTTGCATCATCATTTCCTCCTTCATTTCGCAAATGTATTCCGCGACTGGTTGCTTCCAAGAACCAACGCGCTAACTCAGCCTAATTAACGAACTGGTACTATGAGGCAAGCTGCCGTCGTCGGTGGTAATCGGGAAACAGTAGGTTAATCTATTTAATCAGTTTGATGAAAGATTAGTGTGCGTAATTGTTATCAAGGGGAACACTATGAGATGGGCTCAGAGGGAAGATAACCCTCCGCGGTACCCTGAAGGCATTACTTAAGGTTCTTTGCAGCGTCCCTTCCGCCCCTAGTTGCAACCCCTTTCATTCCTTTTACTTTAACACTATTCATATTCCCTTTCTTCCTTCTTGCTATCCACCCTTTCCTAACAATTGTTTCATAGTGCAACTGCGAGGTTTTCCCTCCTGTTACACCTTTCAAACCTTTTAATTCTCATTTTCCCTTTCAGCGGTGAATGACCACATAAGACCTAGTGCTTGGCCTTTGACCTATATTCTATATTCCATACCATCCCATTCCATTCCATTCCATCCCATTCCATTCCACTGGGAAGATAACGGTGAATAGTAAAGAACGTAGTCCAAGAGATTAACTAAGCTGGGCAAGTCTTCCTATTGTTATTTATTTTTTGTTAGTCAAACTGTTCAAAAATTCTTACAGAACAGGCCTCTGAAACCATTTACTTGCTAAGCAAAATTTATGTAATGCAAAATGGCCACGCATGCAAAAAGGAGACAGAGAGAATAAAGAGCAAGGAGCAAATGAGGATAAATCATAGGAATAAACATGAGCACAGTAAAGTTGTGAGAAACGCTGATTGGAATCAAATATTCATTTACTCGCTTAAGAGGCAAAAGCATTTTGCGCACTTGTTAGATGAATCTTCCCAAATACAAATGTTCTGCATATATTTCTTTAATCCTCTTCATTATCAAATTTACCCCTATAAAAGATTTATGCCATTATATTTATATTTTAGTTTTACTGATTTTTCCTAAATCCTGCCTTCAAATACCAATATTTACCATCTAATTCAATATCAATTATTCCCTAATTATTTTTGTGCATTTTTATACAGATAATGAGGGTGTGAAATCATGTTTAAAAAATGTCTCCCATGTTTTTACGATAAATCGTTTGATAAAATGGGGAACATCATATCACTAAAAAGACAGTCCCTTTTCCACACGATAGTCACAGTATTAGGAAGGAAGGGGAGCAAGATGATCAACAACAAATGATAATGAAGCAATTGGTAGTAAGGAAGATAATGCAAAGGACGCAGTAAGAAAAAAAAGTGCAATTACCACATGGAAGGGGACAAGCGAGCAGAAGGGGCAAGAAAATGAGAAGGGAACTGGAAATACTATTAACTTACCTAAAGTGACAAGTCGGGTTGACTTGCTAAAGTTATGGTTCTTATTTCCAAGCAAATTGAAAATTATTTTCTGAAAATGCTTCACAGGGAAATATGCTAAAGATGGGCTGGAGAGGAGTATAGTAAAAGAGGATGTGAAAATAAACTGTAAAAATCAGCAAACATGTAAAACTAAGCATCAGTGGACAAGAGCTCAGAAATGAGACAGAAAAATCAAAGAAAAAAAAAACATTAAAATTGATGTTGCAAATGTTTTGATGGTCGGCTTTTGTGTCTTGGAAAACCGGGAGGAAATTACACATACGGAATTTCAGTCTTGGTCCAGACACGCAACCACTGGCTTTGGTTTTCTTTTACGGAGATGGCGAATCGTTTGTGTCATGCCAAAAACCGTTTGACCTTTCTCGACAGCATATAATTTATATATATATATATATATATATATATATATATATATATATATATATATATATATATATATATATATATATATTCATACATACATACATACATACATACATACATACATACACATACATACATACATACATCTCAGGTACCCACTAATACATACGTGACTTTCATTCATATGAACATGCATATTAACCACAAATACCTCTTCAGTTCGAATTTACTTTACTTTGGGATGACCTTACATCTATGTAAGTGACATGTGTAGCTCACCTGACCAGGATTCGAACCTATGCAGTTTGGCTTTGATAACGAAGTGAAGCAAGTATCGGTAAGCTATCAAGAGAAATATGGCTGATCTGACTCTGATATACATGAGATAGCGGAAATGGTTCTATGCTTTGGACCTAAATCAACCCACATTCACCATGACAGCTGATTGGTATCTTTTTTCCTTGTTAACGGAGATATGCGAGGTAGTTTTTACATAGTGCATATTTCACTCACAAGACATTTTCTTAATCACACTCACTAAACCATAGCTACCTCTTAATGTTGAGATCATTTTTCTTTGAGAATAACTTACACCCAAAAAGGATTATGTTTGGTAAGTGATTTCGATACGAAAGCCCATCTGAGGCATAATATTTTGATAGAAAAATTTTTGTGAATGAAATATTCATTAAGTTAAGTAAAAACGATCACACAAACTAAAATCAAAGAAAAATCCCTCCCATGAGCAATATCATCCTAGTCCCCAAAACACATTTTCGGGTACTGTTTGCAGGTGAGGTTCGCAAAGGAAGGTTACAGTGGAGAGATAGGGTGCACCTCAGAGATTGGATTAGATGTGTAATGAAGAGGACGCTCGCAAAGAACTTCATCAAACTATTGAAGATGAATGTCATTAAGAAAATTGACAAAGTGGTGGATTTGAAATATATTGTCTGCTAGAATTATTAATTCGAGTTGACTGGTTTCAGTTGCCAGGGTACAAGTCACAGAAGTGGGAGGCTGTCGTCGGTGGATCAGATCAGCCAGGTGGTGAACCACTTGCTAATTATAATTTCTAGGGATTACATATATGTATATATATATATATATATATATATATATATATATATATATATATATATATATATATATATATATATGTGTGTGTGTGTGTGTATGTGTGTATATATATATATATATATATATATATATATATATATATATATATATATATATATATATATATATATAATATGGGTGTGTATGTATTGCGGTTACGACATGGGCGAAATTCTGATGAATAACCACTCACTGAATAGAATACATTGAGATGATGAATAGTTTGGTTTTGTATTATTTACATGAAGGTAAATATTTTTGTCTCTCGTAATTTCATGAAATAATTCTTACGATACAATAAGTGTACATTCTGCATGCGTTGCCTTTGCCCCTTTTGCAATAGGAAGGAAGGCATGAATATATTTTTTTCAATAATACTTTACAACAACCATCATCGAAATTACAGAAGTGACTGGAATACATCGGCCACCTTCCCTGAATATAATTCTTTTTTTATATATATTTGCAATAAAAGGACATCTTTCTTTTTTGTCTGTTTTTTCCAATGGGAAGCGACAGTTATGAGATGCAAAATTAAGACGAGAGCGATAATACAGTACAAATAATGAAAACAATTTTATTAACTAAGGCTCGATTTTAACTACAAGACAAAAGCTTGGCTGTCTTCAAGGATTATATTTTTCTTGTCTCTTTTGATACTCTGCCGCCATTGTCTCGTTAATAAGAGTCATCCCTTTTTTCCCCCTTCTTACTCAGTTTATGTTCTATGATCTCTCATGATACGAACTGTTTTCCTTTCACCGAGAAACCAGGTTATTCTCAGATGGCCGGAAACGGCGACAGAAACTCCAGACTTTGCTCTTAGAATCCTTTGATGCTGTGAGAGTAGCGGATTCTGCCCGCTTTTTAAAACACGAAAATCTCGCAGTACAAAGTCAGGGGTGATAGTTTTCATGCTGCGGGAGTATTCAGAAAGTAATCTGCTAGTTTTCTTGTTTCGTCACTTCAGTGTTTTAGAAAGGTATTGAAAGATATGCAAACACACAGGCAGTAAAGTCACTCTAATGTGGGTCGGGTATCTTTACTTTAAGTTAATGTTCAGTCCTCCTCAGATGTATGTAATCTATCAGAAGAATTTCCCTTTAAAATAATAGCTAACCACCGTGGTGGCAAAGACAGTGCAGCCAATATACCATTAAATGTACCCTCAGATTTATATGATAGAAGTTAACGACAGAATTAGATCCAACGTAATCTTTTTGGCAGTAGACTCGACTCATGTCTAACGACAACGATACCCAAAAATTTACTTAATTTCTTTGGACACAGAAGTTTTATTCGGATAAGGATTCATGCTTGTTTTGTACGAAACGGTTTTATCTTAACCTGACGCTAAGGATGAATGTTTAAAGAGATAAATATTCCCGAATACACAGTTTATTGAAAAATGCTGATTTCAGTTAAAAATGCAATTTTATTTATCCTGTTATGAAACCTTCTTTTCATTATTATTTTTAAATCGTATTTGAAAACAATTTTGAAAAAATTAACTTCCTCTCTCTCTCTCTCTCAACACACACACACACACACAAGCAGACAAGATTTTGGAAACTATTGTTACACATTAATAAAAAAAACTAAATGTATATTAACAAGGTTATACGCATAGTTTGTGAATGTTTCCCGATCTGGAAATATCTCTATTCACGTAACAGCAAGCTTAATGTGTAAAATAAGCGATAAATTATATTACTTTTGTAACATAAATCATGCTATTATGAATTAAAAGTTAGAGTTACAAATAAACAACTTTACCTCAAAGACTTGAAAAAATTAGAATAGCTGCGTAACAAATCTATTCAGTTCTGTTTCAGTAAAAAAATTACCCCGAGCTTTGCGCCAACAAAAGACTCCATGAATAAATAATGAGCCTCTGAAATTTATTCTTTTGTGGAGAAGAATAGATTACACTTATTTATGCCACTACGCCCTGCAGTCCTTATATTTCTTAATAGCATTATTTTTTTAGAAATTTCTTATGCAGTTCGTATGTGGCAAGATACTATATACCAAACACTTCAAATATTTTAGAATTATCACAACAGCTAACATGCACACACACACGCACACATTATCTATCTATCTATCTTTATATATATATATATATATATATATATATATATATATATATATATATATATATATATATATATGTATATATATGTATATATATATATATATATATATATATATATATATATATATATATATATAAGATAGATAGATGAAAAAACATTAATCTATCTATCTTTATATATATATATATATATATATATATATATATATATATATATATATAAAGACAGATAGATAGAAAATGTGTGTGTGCGTGCTACTATGTGATAATTCTAAAATAAGTTGATGTTTGGTATATACTATCTTGCCACATAGGAACTAAATAAGAAATATGAAGAATATAAAAAAGCACGTGCGAATTGATTTGGCATATATATATATATATATATATATATATATATATATATATATATATATATATATATATATATATATATATATACATATATATATATATATATATATATATATATATATATATATATATATATTACCTACTAATTTCGCACGATGCTTTTTATATCTTCAAATGTTGGGTTAGAAGTACCCTTAAAAATCAAATTCATTTTACTTTACCCTCAAAAAGAAATTATATATGATAAGAGCCAATGTACCACGGTCAGAATTCGAACCTTTTCATTTAGGTTTGATGCAGAGGTGACAGGGACTTATCACCCAGCTATCAAGATTGAGTGCAAGTTGACTGTATCTCTGCCGTGTATATTCCTGGCGAATCTGGGCTCCCTACCTTTCTGCCCCATTGAAATGTTGGTTCATGAGTAACATAGTCTTTTGGTTCTCAGCATGTCTTTTTTCAGATACCTTATTTCCTGTTTTACACTAGCAGTGACTTAACCTCTGGGTAACCTCCACTGTAATGGTCAGCAAAGTAACAAAATTTATTTTAGAAAAGATCCTAGAAACGTTCTTAATGGGATGGGACTCAGATGTATAAAATACACACACACACACACACACTTATATATATATATGTATATATATATATATATATATATATATATATATATATATATATATATATATATATATATATATATATATATATATATATATCATGATTTCGTGTAAATTATAAGAAACCAGGTACTGTATATTCTTTTAGTTTTTTTCCATAAATGACATGTACTGTAAAATGAATATTCTGTTCGAATAATAATGCGTGACATCTATAACTGCAACTTTATATCATTATTGAATTGTTCATTTCCTACGGCAGGGATACAGCCGGTATAACTGTTTACTAATACTGCTTGAATCAAATTGCCAATAAAAGGTTACAATGCGTTCAATTCTGAATACAAAAATATCAGCATAGGATGCAAAATGTAACCACAAAATCACGGTACGCCAAACTGCTGACAATAAGTAGCTATAATTTCCCAGAACAATGAAATTTTACTATTATTCATATCATATCGTTTTCAGATGTGGCATGTAACTACATCTATAAATAATATGTAAGAAATCATTCATGAGAATGGAGGGTAAGTAAATTGATGAAGTTCTCTTAAGACTTTTCAACCAAGCACCAGAAACCTAGAAGGAAAGTTTCAGGTTTCATTCGATAGAAGCGAAATAATTACCGGATTCGTTTTACTACCTTCAGAAAATATGCGATTCTGCAATTAATTTCCAGCTTAGCTTTTGTCAGCAACCACCTCTGAAACCAGTTTATTATGCATTCCGGATGATACTTCGATTTGGAAATTTAAGCTTCAATGATTTTAGATGTTTGAGACATACCGATATATATTCGAGTTTCCTTAAATCCAGTGTTTCCTACCATGAATGATCATTTTGATAAAAAGCATTGATAACTGCATTTTTGACAAAAATCGTGTCAGCATAGATGAAATACAGAAAAGAGAGGTAATAGAAGCTTAAAAAGAATAAAATTTCCTGTGGAGGAAATCCCTTTTTCCGTCCCACTGCTTGATCAGTCAATTGCAGTCCTGGATATGAAAATGGTTATGAAACTATTTTCACAAAGGGCATGAAACCCTTTATAGAGAAGCTGAAAAAATATTTAAAAGGATTGCTGAAAGAGTGTGCGTTAGGAACTGAAAGACTAAGGAGATTACCTAGAAATGGTGAGATGAAAAATAATGTTTTCCCTGGTCGATGTAACAAAATGTTTTAACTATAGAATAGGAGTATTGTTTTTAGGCAAATTTTTGGCCGTTAATTCACTTGTTTCTTTTTCAATTATGTAAAAACGCCGCTGAAAAAAAATGTAATATAATAAAGATCACACGTATCTCGCAGCGGGAGTACAAGGGGTGCAAATACAGAATATGAAACGCGTGCAAAGGAAAACAAACTAATTTGAGCGTTGCCAGCGTTCTAAGTGGCTTCTGAGAATCTAATAGTCATTGTCACTGGAAGTTCTTACTACTCAGTCTTAAACTAACTGATGTTAGTTAGGCCTTCTGTTTATTCAAACTCTTTGTGGGCTTTCTGAGTCTGTTTTTAGAAGTGGTCGAGAATCAAATCGTCAGAGGCACTGAAGGATCTTGTTCATTCCTTCTTAAACCAAATGATCCAGAATTATGATATTGGTTATGCTGACTATATATTTTTTCGAATTCTTGTGGTTACAGTCTCTTTTGGTGCTTGATAACCTGAGATCAGATTTGTCTAATTTCACGGTTTGTAAATATTCATACACGCAATAATATTTTAATGATATTTCTCATACACTTTTAAATCTACACACACATAGAGGCAGTGAAAGAAGATTGGGGTAAATTAGGATAATTTATTTTCCAGCTAATAATAGAATATCATAATCATAATCGAATAGAGGTTATGTTACTGTGCTTGGCTTTTAATTGTTTCTGTATGCCGTCTTCAAATTCTGTTGCCATTTTCTGTCTAATCATCTGAGTCCTTGCGCTTTGGATTGCAAAACTTACAAGTGTGAAATGTTGAGACAATATTGTCCATAAAATGTTGACAGAATTATTCTTGCCATTCAAAGTATATCTTAAAGCCAGAATAAGAAGTTAAATTAGATACGGCATCTCCTTCAAAACAATACCAGCAATCCAAAGAAGGAAACATCATTTCTTGGAAATAGATCAAAAGAAAAAAATGAGAGCGTTCTTTACATTTTAATTTTCCATCTAATTAGTATTTGTTAGGGAGGGACTGCTGTTCATTATCTTTAAAATACAATTGCATCGCTTCTGCATGAAAGATATTAAATATGAAATCCCCGAAAGGATTAATAAAAATTATTACCTCTGGTAACAGGAACAACAACGATTTCAGTAACGTCACGTTTGAATGGAGGCTTATTCCCCGCAAACTTTTATCCTCGAGAACTTCTAAATCCTGCATGTACAGTATTGGGAAAATAGGGTAATTTAGTGTTTAAATACATTTGTTTGCAAGTGGTAGTAGTAAATCGTGTTTCCTTATATAACTCATTAACTAGTAATCTTCTAATATCCGTGATATAGACGCCTAAAAACCACAAGTTTCCGTTAACTTGGCTATAATTCATGAGTCGCCGACGACTTGTGTGTGTGAGTTCTTCCCAGAGAGACGAGTGGCCGATGGGTGACAGGCGATCCTGTTTCGTGACTGGTAATATTTTCCAAATTTCAACCAATAACCAATCGATGAAACTTACTTGTCAGACCCAGTAGACTCCAGTACATCATTAGTCGCGTGGTTGGCAGGTTAGTTGAAACGGTTGTACGTTTTCAATCTGTCGTAAGAGTACTGAATAAATTTCTACGCCTGAGTTACATGTTAGCTTTTTGTGAATGTTCTTTGAATTACACTTCCTCGCCAAAGAACGGCTAATGTGAAGTATTGCCCCTAAAAGTTTTAAGTGAATTGTTTTTTGTATTTCAGGAACGCAAGAAAACCAAATAGTTCTGTAATCTTGAGTCTTCGGTGAATGGCTCTGTATAGCTGGATCTCAACTAGTTGAATTTTGTCATCTGATAAGGGGAGGAGGATGAGCTATTCCACCAATTTCCAACACGTACACTCGGGTAATATGAAGATAGCAGCGAACGGTAGGTTTCCAGTTTTACTGTTCCAACTCCATTCTATCCTTTTATTATACCTCCACCCTTTTTAGGCGGTGCCTAAAGGGTGAGTAATCTCTCTTAACGATTGGTTGGTCGGAAGACCTTCTATAATAAGTTATGGGAGTTTTCTAAACTCTAACTTCATTCTGTAATCACTTGTTTACTTTATAGTAAAAATATTTGACTGCACTTTATTCTTTTCAATTTAATTACCATTCTTCATTGCTAAATAATTTAATGAAGTCTTTGAATTCAATTTAGTCTAGAAAACCTTCATTTTCGTCAGTTCTTCCCCTGAATAATTAAAGATATCTGCGTTTAAATTGAGTAAAGTAGGCTACATTTGAAGAAATTATTGTATTTAATCTTGAATAAGTCATGAAACCACTTACAATCTGCTAGGACAAATTTCTATCTTGTTCATTTTTTCATTATAATTAAAACCCTTGGCGTAGAGGAGGTAAGAAATTTTACCCCAGTGCGCCAGAGGAGTTCACCAGAGCAGGACGGTGGCTCAAATCAACCATATGTTTCTGGGCATAACGGCGTTGGTTTCACAGAGGCAAGCATCGAAACTACTTCATTGGTGTTTGGTGAAGGAACTGTTATGAATATTATTGAGGTTTTGATTAAATTTTGAACCATTTTATTTAAATGAAACTTACTAGACTTTAAAGTTTCATGATCCTAGCTCGTAAATTTTCTGGGTATTGGCTTCCAAGTCTTAAGTGACCTGACATCCCTTGAATGTCATAATGAGGTCTTGAGAGTTTTGTTTCCACAGGAGATCTTTTCCATACCTCCATTCAAAGGTTTCCTATCTCGCTTGACTTTAATTTCGTCAGGAGTAATTCTTTATTCTTGCAAATGGTATTATGACAAAGATTTTTGCTAGATATTCAAGTAAACAAAACTTATTTGAACAAGAACATAGCTATATTTTCTAACTTATGTGAATAACATACCATATCTGACCATTAGTGCAGCTGATGACTTGTATCGGAAAGTATTATATTTGTGAAAAGCTAATGATAAATCATAAAGGCTATGATTTTTTACCTAGTATGAAGATTAAATGTATGGAGGTGTAATGAAAATGAAGTGAACTGTCTCGGGGTTTTTGAACTTGAAATCAAATCAAAGAATATCTTGCTATAAAGCTGAGAGTAATTTGGTAAAGTTTAGTTAATCTGAAGATGAAAGTGGTTATGAAATTGTAAACTGCTACTGACATTTTAGTGAAATGAATATTAATCATACGAGATTATAAGTTTAAAAGAAATCCCCAAATCGGGTAAAGTGCTGTTAAAAAGTTTCAAGTACTGTATGGTGGTTAACCAGGTATGTTAACAACAAACTGGCTCGTGTCAGTCAGTGTGGATGTCTGGTGTTTTTGTGACATAAGTTGTAAAAACTGAGTACCTTAATTCATGCCACTTGAAATAATGTTTGAATTTGAGAATGAGTGCTGAGATTTAACAAGCAACTATGATTGAAAGCTTTTCAGATAAGTCGCGTACTGAACTAAATTTTGAGTTTGTTTAAAAGATGGCATTTTTTTTTTTTTTGCTTTTAGCTTAAGCTCTCTAAAATAAATTTTGCTAATAAAGCACAATAAATTCAAAACTTCAATAAATTCTGAGTTTTGACATTGAGATAGACATGCTGCAAGAACCCCACATGAAACTGAAAATGCGCTTGCCAACCAAACAACCGCTACAGTTCTCTAAGTCGATAAATAACTAAACATCCCCTTGGTAACTAATGGCTTAGGTTACGTTTTACTGCAGTGTTAGTGTAAGGAACTGATAGGGTTAATAAATAGGGCAAATTTATACTGATTAACGGGGGGTTGGAACGAATGTTACGGTGGAATTTCATACTTTTAAAAGTAGGAGCAAACTAAATTCGACATTTTTGGAATTTTTGTAGCAAAGTCCCATGGTGTAATGGAGACTGGTTAATGTCGACGTTTTGTATACTGAAAGAACCTTCAGGCAGCAGGAGTAGAAGGTGCGAAGTTGGTCTGTGCGGCTATATCGTTTACGGGGCAGGTGGTGTCATAAGGCTGTTATTTTTGTCATAAGCTCTTGAATATCCTGGTTCTCTCTGAGGTAATCTACCAAACGTAAAATCGTAATTTCCCCCTAGTCAAATAGATTACGGCTTTCAACTTAAAGCATAAGAAGATTTTTAACATGTTAATAATAATGTACATGATGGATTAAAAGCTAAAATTAAAACCCTGAAAGATTGTTTACTAGATTTTGGAATATTCTTGGATTCTGATAACAATTAAATTGTTAGTAATTTAAATAGTAAAGACATCCAACACCCGTTAATATTAAAATTTAGATTAAATATCAAATATATAAAGATAATCTTAGTTTTATTCTTAGCTTCCATAATATAAACATTCCTTGACGGGGCTTGATTTTCGATCGGCGCTGTGTAAATAGTGGATCGGTTATAAACTTCGATAATTTTTTGATAGATGATATTGAGCGTCACTTAATAGCTTATCAAGCGCAGGTATGACTGACCCTAACGTAGACTGTCACTGTTGTCCATCGTTATTAGTAGAAAATTAACAACTGATCAAGAAATGGCTGTACATTCGAAGAATATAACGTAAAGTAACGCAAAATGGGTTACCCTGTGAAAATTAGTTTTCTTTATATTTGTATTTATTGACCACAATAGCAAAAATTAAGTATTAAACGTTTCCAGACGCAAACTAAATATTCTACACGTGGAATCAATGATAAAAGTGAAACAATGTTTCAAGCTGAGCTGTTGAAACTATTCTCATATTACATATGATCTGTTACAAAGTTGATTAAGATAAACGAATCATCCAGTTCGATAATAGCTACTAAGCAAAAGCTTGAATTGCATCCGATCAGGCGAGAATGTTTTCCCCAGAGAACTAAAAAAATTGTATAGTAGATTCCTGTTAAAAGATTGAAGTTATTAATCAAGGAGTTGGACACGTGTTATTCAGACAAAGGAATTATTTTCTATCAGGTTTAGTCAGTCGGACGAGCGGTAAAAGTGTAATTCTAACCGGATAAAAGTTGTTACTTTCCAGCAATTCAATCGTGCCAACAAGACTGAGTTTGACGTCCCTTCCCCTCCCACCTCCCCAAGAAAAAAACATAAGCTGGAATTTGACATGCTTTATTTTTGCTACGATCAGACAGAAACTGCAGTTTTGGTTTACGGACTAGTTTATTTTTTTTATTTATTTTTTTTAACAAGCAGAACACCTCAATGGATGCTTGCCTAATGCCGATCGAGTCAAATTATATTAAGAAGTGATGCCGAGCAGTCGAGTTGACCCTAGTTATGACAACCATGTAATCAAAACGGTCTTCAAGCGTTCACTGGGCAAAATGTTCACGGCGGGCGATTCCCGAGTAACGCTCCGCCCTTTAATTTTAATATAATAGCTACATGGCCGGATGCCTGTTCCTTCATACAAAACTCTACTCCTATTCTATTTCTAACCACTTTACTATCCTGCCATCTTTCAGCGAACACTTTCGGTATTTTTCAACTGTATTATATTACACAATAATTGTTTTTCACCAATACTTGCTCTTCCAGTCAGCTCTTATGCCATATCTTTCTTGTGTCACCGCTCAGTGATTAATGAATTAGCAACCTGAACATCTTAGTAATTTGTTTCCGCTCTAGTACTTTAAAGATCTCGCTGTGGAATTAAATAACCTTTTCTTTTGAATTTCATAGGAAGTGACTATATGGTTTCATTGAAAGTTTAACGTTCTCTTATCTTCATATGCACTTAGCTTAGATTATCAACAGTAATTACGGATCAGATATAAAATTTATAAAATATATTACACAGATGTCTTGGTAGCTAATGACAAGAGACGACCATAATGACCTGAAAACCACTTTTAATTTATTGTTATTATAAGAGACACCTGATTTCTGTTCATTACTTTCCAGGTGGTTTGTGGCAATCCTTTTCGCAATCACTCACCGGCTTTGTCTTACTACGGAACGGGATCTTCAACGAAAACAAAATGAGCAACAGACAAGATACAGGGGATTGGCCATTGTAAGAGGTGCGGAAAATGAAGAATGAGTGGTGAAAAGGAAGGAAATGGATAGGAATGTTTAATGTACTGAAGAAAGGTCCAAAGGAGTTTGGGAGAACAAGAAACAAAAAATATGATTTAAAGGCTTCCAACGGATGATGGTCTTGGGAAACGATATTCGTGGTACTAACATTTTATTTATTTATATAATAGTGTATGCAACATTATTTCGTCAAGAGTGAATGATTTTAATGAAAATAGGTTCAAAGTGAGATTTATTGTACATGGAGTTTTCATAAGCTAAGTTACAACAGTTAACAATGTATGATTATAATTGGTGAAAGTGCAGTAGTATACCTATATCATGAAAGAAGGTTTTCTAATTTATCAGTTTTGAATGGTTCCGAAGTATCAAGCCGTAGATATTACCATGGTCGTATCTACGTTAATAAATAACAGATCAACTGACGGAAATATTTCAGGACCCTGTGCTCAAACATTTAGTCCACTTTTTCCCCAGCTGGAACCACCAGCTTCGATAGGCAATGTGAAGAGAGAGAGGAACTTCTCATTTAATTTATGCTTTTTTGTATGTCTGTTTCTTGACTGTTGAGGTTAGCTATTTTTGGATAGGCTAACCTCCATTACAATTTCTTTCTGCAGTATGATAATGATGTTTGGTTTCAAATACAGATATGACTGAATCACTTCTTCAACATATTTGCATAGAGAGAGAAACAGACAAACTTGTACACACACACACACACACAGAGAGAGTAGAGAGAGAGAGAGACAGAGAGAGAGAGAGGAGAGAGAGAGAGATAGAGATTAGACCTGGATTCGACATCACCTTGAATCAGTATCATCTACTGAGACATGGGGTCATTGATCTATCTTGCCTAATTTGTCCAATGCCTCTTCCTCCTTATCTTTTCATTCTGCTGAAATATTATGATCTTTGTTATCCGAGCTTTAAGTTCCTAGAATATACATTAATACTAGAATATACATACGTTAATGACTGACATTTTGTAATTCTTTATGATCAGAACTCAGTCATTATTTGCCTGAAAAGCTTGGCAGTCAACGATATTTCCATCTCAGAGCAAACAGTATCATAAAATAAATTGATTTAGCCTTTGCCTGTCACCCAAAGAAGGTAGTGGGCAGAATGAAGGATTGCCCTGGTAAATTACGAAACTTTGAAATTATGGATAGTGCAAGAGTTGAGACTTAAAAGGTCGTCTCAGACTCATTGATTGCTCTTCCCAGATGGAGAAAAACCGTTTTAAAGCAGCGAGACTCAAAATATCTAGGGTTGAAGGAGAGAAGCTTATAGAATTTATTCACATTTTTTAGTGTATTTGACCAGGCTGTAAATAGTAATTAATATATATAGAAGCAACTTGTTTGTTGCATAGGGGATATTTCATCACTGGATACGGTACAATTTTAGAGAGAGAGAGAGAGAGAGAGAGAGAGAGAGAGAGAGAGAGAGAGAGTGTGGCGGTTGTGGAGATGGGAGTGAGGGTGAGTTTGTTTGGAGAGGAGAGGTTGGGGGCAGGGTTTTATTTGGTTTGGTGACCTGAAATTTGATTTCCGTTAATATTCATTCTCTTTTTAAACTAGCAGCAAACAAAGCCAAAATAAAAATCTGTCTCTTCTGTTCCAAAATGAAAGAGGCAGTTTTATCAGTGAATGTAACATTTTATATTTCTCGATGGGAACTTGATACTGTACGTTTAATAACTAATATTACTGGTTTCAGATTTTATGAAAACAAGTTTACAATAACTGTATGTATACTCCTTTAAGCAAATTCATGATGATGATGAAATGAGCATTCACTCAACATTTATGCTCAATAACAGGGCTTAAGGGATCATTTTTGAAAAGGCAAGCCTATGTCATGTCATATTCCTTCTCATGGGGCGCGTAAATCTTTTTTTGTATGATAAGAAATATAAGTAAAATGAGCCAGCCTAGAATGCCCTGTTCTGGAAGGGACTACATCTCGGAATACACACATCACTCTTGTTACCGTGGTGATGAGGCTTCCGGCCAATTTCCAGGGATTGTGGGGTCGGCTGAGGGCGTTTGACCTTATGAATAGCAAATTGCTTCTTTGATGAAGCACCTCATTTAAACTTCATCAGAAATGTAAAGTTTTTTTTTTTTTTTTTGCTTTAGCGGGTAAATTGCACTGCCAGCACAGAATCATTTATGCAATCTTAACATAGTTGCACTTTACTTATTAGCAGCAACACGCCATAAAGGGGCTATTTAGTAAGAAATAAAATGGCATAAGGATTAACTGACTGAATTCTTTTCAATGATCTGGTGGAAAAATTCTAGGTAATCGACGCCGTATTGTTAGGAGAACGGTAATTCATATGAAACTAGACCTTTGCATCAATAGTTACTGGATAGAAAGTATTTTATATCTTCTTTGCAAATTTTTCCTTGCATAGCTGCAAATCTTGTCACATCTTCCAATATATCAGTTATATACATAGAAAGGTCTTTCGAGTGTTTTTTTTATCAAAAGAACAAAGTCCTGGATTTGCAATGAGGCTGCGCTGTAAAAAAAATTTTTCTTTATTGGCTATATTGTATTCATACTATTTTTTTTTTTTTTTCTCCAAAAAGAAAAACCAGACTTATCATTATGGAAAGGATAGGAAACATTGGGTGAGTGAAAATCTTTACAATGTGACAACAAGGGATCCAGGAAAACTAGTCAATAAATAAAAGAAATATCGATAAAAGAATATTGAAACTTCAATATAGTCCAGCTAATTATAAAAAGACCAAAGCTGAATAAGCAGAGTTCAAGTGAATGAGGCTGTGGTTTGTTTCTGTTTGTTTTCTCACCAGTGTATGAAAGATTCTGTTGATTGGGGAAGAAGAAGTTTTCTGTCAAATATGTATTCCTCTATATGAATTACTTTCTTATAAAGGTTTCTTTAATCAGCTAGAAAATTTGTATGCTTACAACAATAGAATGAGGCATACCTGGAAAGCACTATCTCTCTCTCTCTCTCTCTCTCTCTCTCTCTCTCTCTCTCTCTCTCTCTCTCTCTCTCTCTCTCTCTCTGTATCTACTTGAGTTTCAGTTATTTCTTAATAGAAAACCATTGCAGGTAATTATAAAGACTTCTTTAAAGGAATTCTCACTCATCATCTCTTAGTGAATTTTTATTTAGACATAAAATGCCTGAAATTATCAACTAGAAGAAAGTTACCCTGAATTTTGCGATAAAAATTTACTGACGTTATGCTATTCAGTGAACCAGTCTATAACTTTATCCACTATATACATATAATTTCGTTTCACACACACATAAGCAGCTCATTAATAATATTACACTAATATTATTATATATATACATATATATATATATATATATATATATATATATATATATATATATATATATATATATATATATATATATATATATATATATATATATATATATTATATAATATATATGTATGTATGTATATGTATGTGTGTGTAATATGTGTGTGTGTGATTTGTATGTGTGTGTGTATACTATGCTTATATATCTGCGTGCAGCCATTTGTATATCTGTGAATGTATTTCCATGTTTTCTCGTAGGGCCGCGGTTATGAATGTGTACCATAAATATACAAAAATGCAGTTTAGTTAAAGTTACAAGTTACTGCAAGTTGATCTGTATTCAGAAGAGTTCAATGACACTTTCATTCCCAGATACTGCAATTTCAAAACTTCTGGTGGAGGATCAAGTACTTATCCTTCCACCAGAAAAGCCGAGGCAAGGATTTTCTTATCCGAGATCCCTGAAGGACGAACCCTGAAAGAACAGTGCGGAATGAAGATGGCAGAGTGATGCCCCTGATCACATGCCACTCTTCCTCGGGACAGACTCAGAGCAAAAAGTCTCTTCATTTTTCTTCGCCAATCAGCTAAAAGAGAGGTCATTGTACCTCCGAAAGTTCTCGCTGGAGGATGAATGGACTCTGATCTTTAGTGCTACGGTTTTTCGTATTTTAAGGGACATTTTATCATGGCGTTATTAACATGGTATTTGGCAATACATTTTAGCATAAATATCGTACATGAGGGACATTTGAAGATGTAATATTTATTTTCATTATTATGATATATTATGCATATATATATATATATATATATATGAGTGACATTCCCATATATATATATATATATATATATATATATATATATATATATATATATATATATATATATATATATAAAATAATATATAGCTATATAATATTTATTATTACTATGTATATATATATATATATATATATATATATATTTATATATATATATATATATATATATATATATATATATATATATATATATATATATATATATATATATATATATATATATATATATATATATATACATATATATATTTATATATATATATATATATATATATATATATTGTGTATTTGTGTATAATATATTGTATATCAAGTGTGTTTGTCATCCAATATGATTATTAAATCTGAGATGTCAACATGTGAATCAGTAAAGCAAGAAATTATATATTTTTTGCTAACTCTCGTCATATTTATTAACGTTCTAAAAACATAATTCTGAATCATAAAGATATGTGATCTCAGTAATTAGTCTTTACCTTGGATTAACAAGAAAATATTTTTGTCTAACAGTTTTTAACATCTAAATGTTATGTAAGACAGAAACTGTTTTACATGATATAATCTATCAGCTGTCAGAATCTCTTACTCAAAAAAAAGTTCCTTAGTTAGTTTTTATTTTACTGCAGAATGGTGAAAAATATCATTTTTTGTTTTGATATCTGTGAATTTAGGGAGAAAAAAGTTCCTTTAGTGAAAAATGCATTGCCTTCCATCTAATTTATATCCGATATATCGTTCTAATTTTATTAGATCTTGCTTCCATATTTGGCCAACTGTTTCTGTTCTGTCAAGTAACCAGTTCCATTTTAAAAATGTAATACCTGATTTTAAATTTCCTCGCCTATGTCACGAGTACGGGAAACAAGTCATTAACGGTATTTTTATTCATAAGAGTATATTTGTTCATAACTCTCTCAGAGTTCTTTCAAATTAAAAAGGAAACCGCGATTAAGACGTCAATAAAAGATATTTGCTCTAAATTATTGAAAGTGCCTCGTTTTATCAGATTGGCTGTTATTAGATTTTAAAAGTCCTCGTTTCATTGGTCGGCGATATCTTGTGTGAATAAGTATGATGAAAATTTAAATTACCTTTTGCAAACTTATGAACGCCAATTCATCAAAGGATCGTAGGTTCCAGCGAATGATTAAATGGCCTGCAGACATTCGTTAAAAATTCTAATATTCAGTGAAGCGTCAGGCACTTGTTTACATATATGTGGACTTGATTATGTAACGTGGACGTGCCTTTATTGTTTTTCGGAAATATATTTCTACACTTGCAAAATCGCTTTCTTACTAAATTTATAAATTCTAATTAAGAAACGTGGAGGTAAAAAGTCATCGGGGAATCACTATAAATGTAAGCTGGAAACGATAAAATTTACCAGCTACTAAACATAATGTTATTTAGCTTTGAATGGAGTTGGTCTCATAACTGGAGATAAACACTCGCATGGGATGTGTCGTTACATTTGCTGGCTAGTACGGACAGAACACTCCCATGATAGATATCAAATGATACCCGGGACATACATAACAGAGCAAATTGTATTAAGGGTGTATTACCTAATTTGTATAAAGTACCGTTACTTACTAATTAAATGAAGATATAAAAGCTCTACAGAATTACTAAACAAAAGAAAAAGGAATACACGCCCTGCTTCGCGTTGGAATTGTTTGCACCGGAACGTTCCCCCCATAATTCCTATTAGGTCAAAGCATCTCTAAATTAATGTGGCTTCTGAAACTAAGTCCCCGTAGCGGGGTAGTGCCGTCAGTGCACCTTATGCGGTGCACTGACGCCATTATAAATGTTCTTTGCAGCGTGCCTTCGGCCCCTAGCTGCAACCCCTTTCGTTCCTTTTACTGTACCTCCTTTCATATTCTCTTTCTTCCATCTTACTTTCAACCCTCTCGTAACTATTAATTCATAGTGCAACTGTGAGGTTTTCCTCCTGCTACACTTTTCAAACCTTTTACTGTCAGTTTCCGTTTCAACGCTGAATGACCTCATAGGTCCCAGTGCTTGGCCTTTGACCTAAACTCTTTATTCAATTCAATCAATTCTGAAACTAATTACTAAACTACTATCATCATCATAAATCTTTTACACGGTAAACGAACGCATAGAGTATTGGATAAACTAGTTATCATTTATGATATTACACTTGAAGACTACATTTACTATCTCCGATGAAAACCAAAATGTTTCATTGCTTAGTTTAGAATTGAGGTGCCATTTAAGTCAATGAATAAAGAAAACGGATATTACAGGAATGCTGATTTACATCTTTGGAATGTGTATGGTTGAAAAATTATATAATACCGGTTAAGCATATAGTGATACCAGTGAAAAAAATATTGGTGCACAATCATTAATTTCCGCTGTTCATTTCAGAGGCTTTCGAACTCACTATGACCCACTACCGTTCGCAGCCTTTATTTTACATTATCTTCATCCAACGTGTTGATATGAACTGCCCATGTTTTTGATAGTATCTTTGTGTCTAACATGTTATCTACCCTTCTTCGCATCCTCGTTACCAGATGTGGTACTCAAGTAAGTTACTTACTTTTCGTTATTGTTTAATTATGGTAAATCACCGGTGCCTTCGTTATTCTGTTACTGTTATGCTGCCAGTTAATACAAAAATGTTGTGGTAAACAATATGGAAAAAATAATGATACAGTTTTAATAGTTGTCTGCATAATGTTTAATTTCTGCCCAGGATAAAAGTAAATAGTTCCCAATTACATGGAACATCAAGGTCAGACAGCAAAACATAATAGCTTTATATATCTGCGCACTTCCCAATGAAAATGATATCATAGAAAATAATTTTGATCTGCAGAGAATTACAGAACGGAGATTGATGTGCGTCTCAAAAATATACCGCAAGAAGTTAAAATTCACTTCACATTCTAACTTAGTTTAATTTAGCTAGTTTTATAACTTCTAGTTTTTTTTTTTGATGTTTGCATTATGTTAGACTGCATATACAGTAAACGATGAAAAACTAGCTCGAAATTTGTCCAACAATTTTGGTGATATACCAGAGCATAAACTAGATTTAATCGCATAGCTATAAACAATTATATTGCTGGACCAGTAAGTCTCTCTCTCTCTCTCTCTCTCTCTCTCTCCTCTCTTTCTCGCTTTTACCAGTCAACATTTTTTAAAACACATTTCATATAGTCAAACATTCTCCCCAAGTTTTATGATCTTGTATGTTGATAAATAAAATGGCCTTCCTCAATTCTCGATTTACTCAAATATTTTCGATCGTTTGTCGCTCCAAGATTTGAGTTCAGGAAGAAACGAAGGAAGATCTTCTTTCAGTGGTGAGATTCGGAAGTGATTATCATTTTAAATATCTGTTCTTAATGCTTCTTAATCACGATTGCAGTATATTTCTGAGGCAAATACTTGCGCGAGTCCTAATCAGCTTTTATAAAAAGTAATGAGGTCACATCACAAAGAAAAAGTTTTATTCATTTTACGTTTATATGCATATTTTAGCGCTCTTAGCTGGTGAGCTATTGTTGATCTTTTTGGCTTTAAAATCCATTGATTAACTGAGGCATTCCTGCCATGAAAACTAAGGTTTATTAGATTTGTCAGTATCATAAGCGGGACACAGCACTTCGTTCTTGGTTTTTATGCTTATGGGAAATTCTGTTCTTAATATTGAGTAGCATCTTGTTTCTTCTATTTTTGAGGTTAAGTAGAGCATTTGATCCAGTTATGCTTCCGCTGATGCTATGAATAATAACGTTAGGGTATTTTCCATGTTTTACATATTTCTTGGAGAACATTATTTTATCAAAAATGCAAATATTTCAAAATGGCTTTTCATTTACAATTCTAAAACAAGAAATTTAAATCAAAGTCTAATTTGGATAAATTCATTTTAATTTTATCATCAAGATCATATTGAATTCTATATCAAAACAGTATCTGTAAGAACTCTTACATTATCATATTCTTTAATCCGAATGTTCTTAGAGAGCCAAGTTTCTTTGAATTTGAGGAAAAAAATGTTACGTAACTGGTGTCTAAAGAAGCACCGAAGAATATATTAAAGAATGAATATATAAACAAAAAACTATTATAATTTTTTATATGTGATGATTGGGTGTCAGATTTAGTTGCTTGAAATTAAAGAAGCAGCAGAATACACAGAAAATAAGAACGATAAAAAACTGTTTCTGACCTGTTTCTTAAAATCATTGGTTTCCAATATGCAAAACAAAGAATGCTAATGAAAAACCAACTTTCTAGAAGGAGCTTCACTATTTGTAGGAAAACAAAGCGCAAATGACAATACGCAGTTCCAATCTGGGTCGGGGGTCCCGTCATCTACTCTTCAGTTTTATTTCGATGCTGACAACTCGTTGGTGAGCTGGAATATATTATGGAGCTAGAAAACTCCACAATTTTTATTTGAGTTTAAGCTAAACTGCATAACATCCTAGCATTTTTCAACCTTCAGAACTACTCTATCACACACACACACACACATCTATATATATAAAATATATATATATATATATATATATATATATATATATATATATATATATATATATATATATATATATATATATATATACACATATATTTCTGAGGGTTCAAAGGCTAGAGAGTTATGTAGTTTTATAATAAGAAAATAAAACTCACTGGATCAACCTTAAATGAAGATTGTGGGTTTTTAACTCCAATATATTCAGCTCACACACGGGCTTTCAGAATCAGAAATACACACATACACTCTATTTATACTGTATATATATATATATATATATATATATATATATATATATATATATATATATATATATATATATATATACATACATAATATATATATAGCTATATAATATATATATGATATAGAAAACAATATATATATCTAAGATGTGTGGGCTTGTCTCTCTCTCTCTCTGTGTTTGCGCGCGCGCGTGTGGTACACCTCAAGGAAGGATTAGGTGACAGTGAAATTTACGACGCTCGGGCAGCTAATAATGGACCTGCTTAAAGAAAAGTGCGGTGAAAAATGAGTAGAATCCCTGTGTTCTTTTTCACGATTTTATAATATATTTTATTTGATGCGCCAACTACATATAAAAATAATTCACTAGCTAAAATATAGTTTTATCATGTGTGTGTATGTACTGTGATTACATATAATCCTTATGTTGGGTTGGTTCTGTTACTCAAATTTTTCACCTACCGGCTTGAAAACTTTGTGGCCACTGAGAATTATATTCTTTTCGACGTTCTTTTTTTATTTTTTTGTCATCAGTGACCATTTGTGTCTGTTCGACTATTGTTATTTAATAATAAGACCCTTAATACAGTTATTCTGAAAATAACTACCTGGTATAAAATACATGTGGTGTATCTATAAGCATATGAATATATTTCAGGTTAATCTTCTAAAACATGGTGTTGGATGCAGCTGCATGGATGTGTGAATGTCAATCCACACATGAGAGGTGTATCAAAAATTTATGGATTACAATGCCTTCAGGTTTGTTTTATTATAAATGCCAAATCATGTCTTTTGTGTTTCCAAAATAATTATACATTTAGACTGCTGTAGTATTTACATATTAGTATAGTTTATAAACACAACAAGCTTTAAATATATCGTGTACCAAAGGATTTTACATGTAAGCCAGAAGAACAAAAAGAGCAAATCGCATAATTTTTCCCACGTTTAAGTTTGTTTTTGTTAAATAACGATAAAAAAAAATTTTAGAACAGAAATTTATTTATAAGATTGAATATGCAAAAATACGATGAAAATCCAAAAAATCGCGTTAAAGAAATTTTACAGCAAATTAATAGTGAGTTCGTTAAGGTCGATAAGAACAACAAAGGAGCAGAGTCTTAAGCAAGGTGATGAATTGGGAGAGTAAACTGCTCTTTATTGCCAAAAGAGGAAAAGAATCATGTAAAATTGCGCTGATATTTCTTCGGCGCAATCGAGTTTTCTGCAGCCACAGGAGTATAATCAAGGCCACGAAATAGATCTATCTTTTCGGTGGTTTCGGTATATTGCTGTATGAGCCGCGGCCATGAAACTTTAACCACTGCCTGGTGGTGGCCTGTCCTATCGTTGCCAGAAGCAAGATCATGACTGACTTTGGCAAATAAACCACAAACTACTGAGGCTAGAGGGTTGGAATTTGGTACGTTTGCTGATTGCAGGGTGGATGGTCAACATACCGGTTGCAGCCCTCTAGCCTTAGAAAGATTTTAAGATCTGAGGGCGGACAGAAAAGTGCCGGACAGAAAAAAGTGCTAAATAAACACAGAATAAAAATGCGTGGACGGACAGACAAAGCCAGCACAGTAGTTTTCTTTTCTGAAAACTAAAAAGCTTCATATATCGTTCGTAAATTTCCAGAAACGGTAAGAGAAAGATCCTTCGCCTTTGCTATAAAAACTGGCTCGGATGGATTTTGCGGGGTGTCAATCGAACTCCCTTTAGGATGAGTGGAGCTTTATGTTCATTGGATGTAGCCAGTAAATCATTCGACGGGAAAATTCCTTTCCGTCCCTTTCTGCTGACACGGGAGGTCCTTAGACTCTGAAGGACCCCAAAGGAGGTAGTGGCGATGATTTTATCTGAGTTTTTTCCACTAAATCCAAGAACATCCCTTTTGGAGAAATTCCTACACTTTATACATGTTACCTTGTCAGTCTCATAGCAGAACTAAGTCAGTATTATCAAAAAGGAGAACTAAAGCAAGTATACATAATATATATATATATATATATATATATATATATATATATATATATATATATATATATATATATATATATATATATATATATATATATATATATATATATATGTATGTATATATATATATATATATATATATATATATATATATATCTTTCTCATATATATATATATATATATATATATATATATATATATATATATATATATATATATATATATATATATATATAATTCTTCCCACAAAAAAACTTTAAAAATTTAACTAGTCTTCAAGAACAAGTTCTACTTCGTCAGTTTGCTTACATTAAAAGGATCAGAAGTAGAGAAACATAAATTATATATATATATATATATATATATATATATATATATATATATATATATATATATATATATGACTTATATTTTATTGGTCATTTATTATAAGCAAACTGTTTTAATAAACTTGTTCTTATTAAACTAATTTCAATTTTATATTAATGAAAATTATGAACAAGAAAATATGGCATCGTAAATGAATTGTTTAATGTAAGAAAAATGTCAAATAGGGCTAGAAACTCCAATCTTCGAGTTAAATATTGATATATAATAGGCTGATTCAATACTGCAAATGATTTCTTGAATAGGACCTGTGATTACGAATAGACTCTTATTTATAAATGGCTATTCTATAATGCTTATCATACAACTACCACTATAACTCTTATTTTCCCAGACAGATACAATTGGCAAATTCCATTAAGGTTTGTGTTCATTCATCTTACAGGTTTTATTTCTGTTACTTACTCTCAGTATTTTCTGTAGCAGTTCATTTGTAGAGGAATTAATGCTTTGTTGTCGCATTACATTTTCGGAAGCAGCAGGATGACTAGGATTTGAGAGAGAGAGAGAGAGAGAGAGAGAGAGAGAGAGAGAGAGAGAGAGAGAGAGAGAGAGGGCTACCCCAATATCTCATTACTGGTCCTGAGGAAAACTTTTCTTTGAAGGTCGTAAACAGCTCTAAAGCCCACTATAACCATTTAAGTTGAGCGTATGTATGTCTTCAAGATCTGCCACACTTCAGGAATAAGAAACCCTTAACTCCTTGGTACCGATCCCGTGAAAATAAAATCTTATTTCAAACATTATCTTATCGACAACGGTATTGTTCGCGTTGCTTATATTTTGTCTTTTATTTCCAATCATTTTTACCAGTTATGAGCTGAGAGTAACAGTATGCCCAAGTATCCTGTTCGTCCAATTCACAAGACAATGTAAAGGAAAGCGATAATAATTTTGTGATTTCGTTAGAGGATTTCCTACATGGTTTTGCGTTTCATAGCTCAGTTCTGTCGAAAGAGTCAATCGAAGATTTTTAAAGATTCTTATGTCAGCATAAAAGGGAAAAAAAAAAAAAAAAACTTTTCCTGTCATCAGCTTTAGGAGTTACATAAAATGATCATCAAATCTTTGTTACTTATGAAAGAGGTCAGTTTGGCAGCAGACGTGATCCCTGGAGAGTCTTAAAACAAAAAGGTAAGAGTCCAGTTGCGATTGGGTTATAAACGACCGAATAGTTCCATTCCTTCTTTCGGACATTGTACCAAAATTTTCAGTTGAAAATTAGCTCTCAGACTGCAAGACATCCGTGCAATTATAGCCATTATTTTTCAGGACGGGTGTTTTGTAATTCAACACTCTTTCAGTGGAATCATATGACCTAAGACTTTCAGTTCACTGTACACAGCAAAACGCGCTTGTGTAATTAATAAACATAAAGTCACAAGAGTATGTTTCCTAATCTCTTTGAGCATCTTCCAGCCAAACTTAACACTTCATATAGTAGTGCTACTTTGACAGCTAAGTACAACTTAAATTTGAACCAGAATTCAAGCAAAATGATTGGAGATGACAGATAAGGTGCAAGTGTGAGAGAGCATGACGTATTGATCATTTTTAATTCTATTAGTCTGTTATGAGCACTTACACATCAAATCAGGCCCTTGAAAGCCAGGTCAGCCTCCTCCTTGGTATTGTTAATTCTTGGCTCAAGTTTCCTGACCTAATCTCAAATGAGTTCAGCCCCAAGCGTTGTGTATTCAGCTGTTAACAACAAGGCACTAACTATTAATAAGCGTGTTAAGTGGCTCTGAACTTTGAACTTTGTAAGTCTGAGGCAGTTGACTATGTATGAAGGCCGTTCAAGTTTAATTAGATATTAGGCAATCGTATTTGCACGCTCTCTCTCTCTCTCTCTCTCTCTCTCTCTCTCTCTCTCTCTCTCTCTCTCTCTCTCTCTCTCCAATATTCTTGGTACTCATCCAAAAGCTTTATGGTATCGTGATTCTGATTATAAAACAGAAATTGATTAAAAACAAAAGCAGACTTAGAATGAAATCATTTCTCGTCTTCCCAGTGACTAAGTTCTCTTTATCTGCTTTGACGGATACATTACCTTTCAACATTTGTTTTCGCTTCAATTGCAATTCATTTTTGGTGAGAACAACTGCACTGTGGATCAAACCTACCTCAAATATTTATGTAAAATTACGCTTTTTTAATTTTTTTAACTAGTCTCGGATTCGTTC
>NC_089750.1:11516950-11541950 GCF_040412425.1 Macrobrachium rosenbergii | reverse complement strand
CAAAAATAAATTTATTAACATTAATTGACAAATACTAAGAATGAACTTAAATGAATTTAAATATTTACATATAGAAACTGAAAATTAAGTGAAAATAACAAAATACAATGGATGACCAAGATTTTAATCATGTGCATAATAACAATAAGGATTGAAAATAGGTAACATGGTTCCATATCAGCGATAATGGTTGTTTTAGTACAACAATCAGCAATGCAACTCTTGATTATGGCTACGTTGACACAAGAGGAAGAACCGGATTCGTGTGTCTATTAACAAAGTCTTCTGTGCATCAGTAAAAAATCCAGGCTGGTAGTCACATGCCCCATGCACGGTCCTGCCACACCAAACATAGCCATAGCCTGGGTCGCTAGTGTAGTTTGTCTCATAGGCCAGTTCACTGCCATGTGCCAAGTATCATAGGCCAATTCACTGCCATAGATTAGGTATCATAGGTCAATCACTGCCGCAGATTAGTATCATATGTCAATCATTGCCGCAGATTAGGTGTCATGTGAAAGGTTGTGTAGTTCCTAAGGTTGGGTAGTCGCTTATGAGTTTATACAATAAACCCAGGTAAACAACCTAAACCAAGGATTCCTGAATGACATCCACAACCAGCGCCATCTATTGGTAAGATGTTTGCTAAAGATATCCACGCCATCTATTGCTTAGAATAACACTATCATTTTAGAATTCTAGTTTTAAGAGAAACAACAATACCACCTGACAAACCCCATACCAAGAAAACTAGAATCTCTAAATAACTTAAATATCCCGAAACCACTATATACAATTTAAGCATATCTGAACAGATGTTATCAGATCTTTGATATACTCAATCAAGAAAGTATAAGGTTGAAGACTAAGAGCCCATCGCATCAACCGATCATTCTTATTCCTCATAATTTAGATAAGTTAATGGTAAATGATCTGTTTTAAAATAAATTCGGTTTGCCGTATAGGTATTCCTTGAACTTTAAAACAGACCACACTATAGCATAACACTCTTTATCTATTGTAGAATAACGTCTTTCAGCATCTGAAAACTTCTTTCCTGCATATGATACCGGCATTAGTATCTTATTACTTTCCTGCAAAAGAACTTAACCTACTCCGTCCATGGATGCATCGGTTCTAAGATAGAAAGTTTTATTTAGATCTGGCAACAACAAAATAGGCGATTTTGTCAAAGAGGCTTTTAAGTAGTTAAACTCCATATCTGTTCCTCACTCCAACTTAGAGTATTACAACTTCCTTTTTAAGCATACTACTTAAGGGTGCGGATAAAATGGAAAAATTTTGAATAAACTTTATTGTAAAAACCAACAACTCCAAGGAAAGATCTAAGTTGTTTCTTAGTTTCTGGAAGAGGGAGATTTACGATAGCTGTAATCCTTTCATCAAGAGGTGTTAAAGAATTTATTACTAGTGGGAGTAACCTAAATACTTAATTTGCTTATAAGCAAAGAAACATTTCTTAGGCCCAACAGTTAAACCATGCTCTCTTAATCTTAATAGAACATTATTTAAATGAATCAAATGATCCGACCAGTTATTACTATAAATAAGAATATTGTCAAAATAACAAGTGGTATTTTCCAAACCAGCCAAAACTTTCCTCATAAGTCTTACAAATTTAGAACTAGCCGTGCTAAGTTTAGGCATATTTCTGTTGAATTGCATCAAACCATATTTTTGTTGCGAATGCCGTACATTTTGCTTTCCGAAGTCAATGGTATCTGCCAATATCCCATACATAAATCAAGCTCTGTAAAATAGACCTTATTAGAAAGTTCATGCAAAGACTCATTTATACGTGGCATGGGTTCAGCATCAAATACAGTAAATTCATTTAAGGTTTCGAAAGTCTATACATAATCTTAAAGACTCTCATCTTGTTTCTTTACAAACACAACTGGAGAACAATTTTTAGATTGATGGTTCAATTATATCTAATGCCAACATCTGATCAACTTTTTGTTAAATTCAGCTGTCAAGTTAACTGGAACTGGGTAAGGTTTAGCATGAACTGGAACTTCAGATGTTAACTGAATATTATTTATTTAGATATTTGGCAACACCGGTTTATCATTTATTACATCAGGAAATTCGCTTTAATAATTTAACAAGTTCAGCAAATTGATTATTTTTGAGTTCAGGCTTATTTGATAATCAGTTTTATCAACCTCCAAATACTCAATGTCACAAAGATCTGAAACAGGTTCTCCAACATTAACAAGATCAAAATTTACATCAGAAAACAAACCATTTGAAGTTTTAACCATTTAAGATTTTTGCACAACATTTACAGATTTTCTCCTATGGTACTTTTTAAGCATATTAGCATGATACATTTAGGTGTTTCCCAACCTTAACAAAATAGTCAACTCCATTATTATGACAACTGTTAACTATATAAGGTCCTTTCCACTGCATTAAAAATTTGTTAGAAATGGTTAAAACTTCAAATGGTTTGTTTTCTGATGTAAATTTTGATCTTGTTTTATAACAGAACTTCATGGGGCGCTCGTGGGTTGCTGGCATTATGCATTTTCTTGACGTAGAAAAATTTTTGTAAAGAGCTTGCTTCTGTAATGCGATTTCTTTCCTCGTATTTAAATGCGTAATAGATTCGTAAGCAGAAAATTTCTCTCTCTCTCTCTCTCTCTCTCTCTCTCTCTCTCTCTCTCTCTCTCTCTCTCTCTCTCTCTCTCCTTCCTCATGTTTTGTCGACGATTTTCCCCTCTAATAATAGGAATTTTTTTTCGTGCGCTAGTTAATACATCCTCTAAAGGAAGGCAGGAAAATTCAAGATCCATTTCTCTTTTGTGAAGAAAAAAAAAAAATAACAACGAAAAGAAGAAAAGATGCTCACTGGCCCATGTAGTGCAAAGGGATAGAGAGCAAAAATATTAAAGGTGAAATTCGTGTGTAGTATATCCACGGAAATGAAGGTGAATGTTAAAATTAGGTTAAATTTGTTTGAGGGGAAATCGGGATATGAAATACTCAATATCCAGAATAAAAATATCGTTTTCACAAAACGATTTTCCGTGCAGTTTCGATTCTCTGGAGAATTTTAGAAATTCACTGCACTACTCTGATTTAAATGTGGAGCGCAGAGGAGTAAAATAGTGACCTGAGAAAAAAAATTTATCTAGTAACATATTGCATGACCTGCATGTATAGAACTATTTTCAAAAGTAGGCATGAGAGAATGAGCAATAAAAGATGCAAGAATGTTTGCTATATGAACACAATAAGAAAACAAGAATATGTGCTACAAGATACAGTTTTAGCAGGGAATGGTAAGGGGAAAAAACAGGCCTTCTTCAAAGTTTGGATATAAAGTCCTTTTGCAACTTTTATTTCTGATTCATCACAACAACCGGTCATACGCAATATGGGTACCTAACTCTGTTAGTAGTCGCATCAATTTACTCTGATAGGTGCGCTCTTTCCAAATTCATCATCTATATTTTTTGTATAATTTCTTTGTTCCGAAGTTTGCAGTGCCAGTAAAGTGATTAAATTCTTAAAGTTCAGCAGTTTATTTGCTCGCGTAAGAATCCCGATTAGTGACGTATCCTTGTTCTTGTAAGCAGCCTACATGAATGTAAGCCAAAATGAATGAACGGTTTTTTGTAATATACTTTATTTTGATAAACGATCATTCTTACGACACACCCTAAGCGATATGATACCTAATCTTTCACTGTAGTATTTCGCAATACATTTGATCATGTAGGACTTAAAAATAATAATAATGATAACAAAGAGAAGAACTACTTCTTATTAAAAATATATATATATTAATGAATAGGTACTGATTTTTAAAACAATAAGTAGTTAAACGTAATATTCTCCTCTTTATGAATAAGAGAAGATCTAAAACTTTGCCGTCTGAGGTATATAAGAAGACCGCAAAATTCGCAAATAAATCTTGTGGCCTTGGAGGCGAAATACTTTATCAGGAGAGAAGGAAATCTTCGGTGACGTTCAATTTAACGCGCATATAAATGGATGCCAGTCATGATGCATTAAGTGCTCTCTCTCTCTCTCTCTCTCTCTCTCTCTCTCTCTTTCACTAATACTGCAGTGGGAGGAGCGTGTGATACCATGCTATATTTTTAAAAGAATTTTCCACTGAATCAGAAGATGCGGAATATTGAAGCCGACTGGATGCGTGCGGAGGATTCGAAGTCAGATTTCTTTTTAGTAAGACTCAGAAAGGATGGCAAAAGACGGATGGTCTCTTATTTGTCGATTTTTCATAAGTTGTATTTTAACAGAGATCTTTCACATTCACAATGGATCCTGATCCCCCTTTCCTGCCGGGATATTTCCTGTTCCATTGTTTTGAATATTAGATTCTTAACATGTTGCGATCCTCTGTATTATAATCCTCATAAGATTTAAATATAGCTGCTGGAGGACATATATATATATATATATATATATATATATATATATATATATATATATATATATATATATATATATATATATATATATATATATATATATATATATATATATATGTATGAATGCATTCTGCACAAATTCCTATATAAGGACCAAACACAAAATGAAAAAGGGTAAATCCGTATAACTGTGGGGGCGAAGGCATTGCCCCCTCGAGGGCACAGAATAATTCGTTACTTGAACGCGTCTCCCATTTATTCTAATGGAATTGGAATCTCGACTGCAACTCTGGCTGAGGTTGAGGTCTCCCCTTTGGTTATTTGTATGACATTCCAGCTTTGCAGAGCGAAATTGCAATGACCTTTAAGGAATAGGGGGATATAAGAGTCAGTGACTGTAAGTTTATTTTATGGTAGGATTTTATGTCACATTTATGGAAAACAAATAGTTTATGAAGTGCTTAGTAGAGAAATAAGGTAACAACAACTTTTATGACAAGTGTTCCGTTCTGGTGTTTCCATCGCGTAATTTGATGTGAATATTCAAACACTCTGAACCCTTTCATCTTTTTATGTAATCCAGCATTGCTTGGCACTCATTAATAACTTGTAATAAATAAAGTAAGTTATATTTTTTTCCTTAGTATATAGTAGGAATTATATAGGTGTTCTATAAAGACAGCTCCGTCAGTGCAGCTAATGCAGTGCACTGTAAATATTATTAAGGTTCTTGGCAGCGTCCCTCGGCCCCTAGCTGCAACCCCTTTCATTCCTTTTACTGTACCTCCGTTCATATTCCCTTTCTTCCATCTTACTTTCCAAACTCTCCTAACAATCGTTTCATAGTGCAACTGCGAGGTTTTCCTCCTGTTACACCTTTCAAACCTTTCTATTCTCAATTTTCCTTTCAGCGATGAATGACGTCATAGGTCCCAATGCTTAGCCTTTGGGCAAAAATCTATATTCCACTCTATGTTCCATAAAGACAGTAAAGTTTCCTTTGTTATTTTCAGGTCAGATTGATGACTTTCTATATTCAGAATAGCAAATTGGCCGTAATTCCCCAGAAATCGACATATCGTCATCTTCAAAATGGAAGGTAAGTGGAATGCGTGAAAAATAGTAAGTTAACATTCATTATTTTTCATTGCTGTTTCTCAAAAACAGTTAAAAACGGTATGAATAACTAAGATTTAAATTATTATAAAAATCTCAAGTCTTGCCATTTGCAGTTGTCTGGACATAATTTTTATTCCCTAATTAAATTGTGGCTCCATTCCACTACGAGTGTGCTCTCTCTCTCTCTCTCTCTCTCTCTCTCTCTCTCTCTCTCTCTCTCTCTCTTTCCTTCCACACATTTCTGAGAACTCATGTGTTCGCAATATTCTCCCAGCCTTCTTTTTTTGAGAGAAATTCTTAGTATCACTGTCTCACTTGAAAATAACATCCTTTATGCGCCAGGTAATGTATCCTTGCCAAGGCAAAGCAGGAAGACATAAGAATAATTATTCCATAAAAAAATCATAGTACAAGACGAGCATGGGACATATAGAGCACGAAAGCGCGAACTGAAGTAAAGCTATATGACAAGAAGAATTTCACAAAATTTAGTTCACGTCAGAGAAAAGATAATTTTCATGAAAACTGCACCCCAGCAGAATCAGAACTTAGTTTAGACAAATTTCAGAAGAAAAAATATTTCTGAAGTGTCAGTCATTCTTGATATGTACAGATTATGTGAGTAGGAGAGTGAAAAGGAGCAGCATGAACTTATCATCAGAAAAAAATGCAGAAAACTAATTGTTAGTGAATTTGCAGCGCGGTGGCACAAGCATCCGTAACATTTGAAATGTTAAATTTCATGCAGTCTTGGTAGATTTAGTGGGAATCAAATATGAGATAGCGTTATAGGCAGCGTCATGGCTCTGAGCCTAATAAGAACAGGATTAGATTTATATACGAAAATATGAAATATTCATGCAGTCTTCATGATCTATTTAGCTATTTATAAATACAGCTATGCAATTTGTAAACGGAATTAGAATAATATAGACAAAGACAAACAACGGATCTTATTCCATTGTTAACATCAGCAAGAGGCAAAAATACAGAACTTCTTCAACTAAAGAGAAAGAAAGGAGCGAAACTTTTTCTTTTGGGAATATGGAATTCTGTCAACCAAGTTTGGACAACAGACGTGGCTAAACTTTTTCGGGAGTAAGTTCGTGGAGATACCTTCCAGGGCTAGACAATGACCATCACCTTCTTTTCTTACTTTTTCTTACCCACTTATTCGTGTTTTTCCGGCTCCAGTAGATTCTGTAAAAATCATAGAAACCTTTTTCATTTATTTTTGCTAAGTTCTTGTTCTCTTTGTAAATGTACGTGCAACGGGATTCGTTAATTTTTTTCTCCTACGTGGCTCATTGCGGATCAACAGCCAATTCCATGAAATGAAAATTGAAATGTTTCCACGTCACTTATCTATTTAGTCATTTTAGGACTTACGATATTCGTTTTGTAAAGGTATCACGGTCCAGCCTGAGGTAATAGCGTACGTTATCTGTGCATCCAAGAATGCCTCCGAAGCCCAGGGCATTTGGTATTCAAATCCAGTTATCCGCCTCAGATTTCCATTCAGAATATCCCGAGATCCGACTAAAGCGGAGGGATTCGGGAGTTTGTTGGTATGGTAACGGTTCTTCTTCGATTTACCTTTCTTGGTTAATGAGGCTGTTCTGCTCAGGTGCTCGTTTAGTCTCTAATGGATAGAACAGTGGTTCTCAACCTGGGGGGCGAGCCCCCATAGGGGGCCGTCAGCAATTTCCAGGATGGGGAGGCGCGAGCCCTAGGGAAACAAAAATTATCTGATTATATTCGTTATTCTCTTAAAAAGTCACCAAGAAGAAGTGCCAAATATCTCACTAATTCCAAAAAGAATAAAAACACCCATTCTCTTTCTCCTTTTTTTTCCCCACTTAATTTTAAATCTGGGAGGGAATTTTACTCATAGATGCAAAGGGGGAGGGAGGGAGGGGGCGTGGAGGGAAGGACCAACCCTTAGAGGGGCCGTGAGAATAAAAAGGTTAAGAACCACTGGGATAGAAGATTTTCATCGACGTTTCGTGAATTATTTATTTCAGGAGCACTGAAGGAATGCTGCAGTTCGAAGAAGCATGGGTATCATGTAATGTAGAGCATAACTATTATTCTCGTGGCAAGTTTTTTGCCGCTTTTTTGCTGTTTCTAGTGACAACAGAGTTGAATTATATTTAGATTAGTGAAATGCAGTTTAAGATATCCCTGATGGGAAAACTACATGAATGTGCATATCCATGAGAGAGAGAGAGAGAGAGAGAGAGAGAGAGAGAGAGAGAGAGAGAGAGAGAGAGAGAGAGAGTTGTAAACACTGATTAACATTCACGAAACAGTTACTGCGAGGCATTCCTGGCCTAAGGAATGAGTGATAATCGTTGACAAATATTTGAACTTCAAACTAGCTGGAACGAGGCGATTTTCTTCGGCATTCCGAGTTTTAGTTTTCTGTAAAAGAAAACTATTGTGCCGGCTTTGTCTGTCCGTCCGCTCTTTATTCTGTCCGCACTTTTTCTGTCCTCCCTCAGATCTTAAAAACTACTGAGGCTAAAGGGCTACAAATTGGTATGTTGATCATCCATCCTCCAATCATCAAACATACCAAATTGCAGCCCTCTAGCCTCAGTAGTTTTCATTTTATTTAAGGTTAAAATTAGCCATAATCGTACTTCTGGCAAATATATAGGAGAGGCCACCAACGGGCCGTGGTTAAGGTTGCATGAGCTGCGGCTCATACAGCATTATACCGAGACCACCGAAAGATAGATCTGTTTTCGGTGGCCTTGATTAAACGCTGCACAGAAAACTCGATTGCGCCGAAGAAACTTCGGCGTAGTTTTTGCTTGTTTTTAAAGCATTTTATTCTGTTGTTTCTTGTTGCCGGAGAATTTTAATTTTTCTCGTTCTCATTTGCTTACCTGTCTAAAAAGTATATTTTATATTGCATTATATCAGTTTCCAATACTTCGCAGTGAAGTTTAATTACGCTGCCAGTTTCCTATAATATTATAAGAGGAAGATTATTTTCTTTCAAATTTACCTCCCTCTTTCTTCCCTCGCTCTGTCATCATTAATCTCTGACCCATCGTCCCTTATGTCGGAAGAAGTTTTATGAAGACTAAGCATATGATGCATTGTCCGTTTATTGGATAAGGCCCACATTTTTCGGATTTTTAGTTTTCTGTTAAAGTAAAACTATTGTGACGGCTTTGTCTGTCCTTCCGCACTTTATTCTGTCCGCACCTTTTCTGTCCGCACTCAGATCTCAAAAACTGCTGAGGCTACATGGTTGCAAATTGGTATGTTGATCATCCCTCTCCAATCATCAAACATAACAAATTGCAGCCCTCTAGCCGCAGTTGTTTTAATTTTATTTAAGGTTAAAGTTACCCATAATCGTGCTTCTGGCAACGGTATAGGATAGGCCATCACCGGGCCGTGGTTAAAGTTTCATGGGTCGCGGCTCATACAGCATTATACCGAGACCACTGAATCATAGATCTAATTTCGGTGGCGTTGATTATACGCTGTACAGAAAACTCGATTGGGCCGAAGAAACTTCGGCACATTTTTTACTTGTTATTTGTGTAATTCCACGGGTGGGGAGGGAACTAGAGATTAACGTAGTGGCTGATGATACAATAAATTTACTTAAGAATCGTCTTGCGACGGTTTTCTATATTTTAAAGTTTAGTTTTAAACTTAACAACCATGAAGATATAGTTAAGGAAGAATATATGAATAAAACTGATATTTTACTACCTCTACTAATTACAACAATGATATATGACCCAAATATCTACTTAATAGGTTTTCGTTAGAAAACCAAGAACGAAAAAAAAAAAAAAATAAAAAATGGTTTTCTGATTATAAACAAAGTTACGATACCGAGTAGAAACTTATAGAATGACTTATGGGACACGTAACTGAGACAAAAGGCAGTAATTAATATTTTGGCCCCTGAATTTTATTATTACATGCGATGAATAAATATGCACTGATTTTGTTAACTTGGAGTTGTGTTACGTGCACAACTGAATAGTGTGTTTATGAATGATAATTCTCAATAAAGAACTCATATATATTTTTCTTTTTATTGCACTTGTTTAGTGTCAAAGTGTCACTAAACAAGTGTAATAAAAAGAAAAATGTATATGAGTTTTTTTATTGACAATTATCATTCATAAACACACTATTCAGTTGTGCACGTAACACAATTCCAAGTTAACAAAATCAGTGCATATTTACATTGAATTATTTGTAATCACATCATACATAAGAAAGTTAGAATGTAATATGTATTCAGTTTCATATGAGATTCTCTTATTAGTGCCATTTCCCTGCAAGGAATGTTATTATTTATTGCTCCACATTGATCATGTATGAAATAATGATTTCCAGTAGTATTTGCAGCATAAATGCCAAATGCAACGTAGCTAGGAAAAAATGTTTTTTATAACGCACATGAAAGCATCATTAACCTATGACCATGCAACGAAGATCCTATCTATTATCATAGTTTGAAGTTCATGTTACCTTTTGTTAGCTCTCGTGAGACGGAAGTTTAAATCCAACTATCCTAAACAGTTTAATTGTTCCTCTACTTTCCCTTTATGTTATTTTTATTTTATCTATTAATTTGAGTGAACTAGTATATTATTTATACAAATAAGGCATTTCTCCTAGATTTCTAGAACAAATACTACCTTAAGTCAGATTGTGAGCGATCGACAGAAAGCCCAAAATCCGATTTATATATATGTAAAATTATATACACCAGTCGAGAGGGCCGGGGTTCAAATCCCGCCGCTCACTGATGGCTCGGATTGAGCCACTGCACAAATCCGATCGCCCGTCAACCTAACGGTTCAAAAAAACCGAGAGGTTCAGTAGGAGAATAGGTACCAGCCCTCTGGCTGGGGAGTTAAACAGTGGGCCTAGCGACACACTGGCTACGTGTCATAGGCATTGGGACCTATCCCCCACTGTCTGTCGGCCTAAGAAACGGGAGATCAGCGCCTGCCATATGAGCCTACAGAGGCCCAGGAGGACTTTAATTTATATATATATATATATATATATATATATATATATATATATATATATATATATATATATATATATATATATATATATATATATATATGTACACACACACGTGCAGGTCAGCTTTTTATTGACAAATAAGTCGATTCCCCTTGGAGGTCAACAGGCGCGAGGTGTTGGTGGCGGGGGTCGGGTGGGGCTTTTTCAGGTTATTCAAAACATCGACCACGACCACGGTCCTCCAGGATAGCTGAGGGTGAATCCTTTTGCAGGAAACATATGCAAGATCAGCTGCCTCATATAGGCCTATTGTACCCTAGACATACAAAAGTTCACCAGCAACGCGTTTATTTCTCTGTCACCCGCCCTCTCATTCTCTTACAGACACTGCTTTTTGATCGCTGGAGACAAATTCCCAATGGACTGCAATGTATTGGCAATTCCCTTTTTACACTGCTCTCACTTCTTAGAAAATAACATTAATGAGAGCTTTTTCCTAGGAAATTTCTTCATTCATTTAAAATAAATTTAGATAGCAGTAAGTTTAGAACTTGTTTCCATGAACACACACTCACTAATAAGTAGATTAATAAGTAAAAAGCCACAATAATATATATCAGAGATTGTATTCTTCCAAAATACAAAAAATGGTTTAAAAAAAGAGGGCTTCCGACCGTATGCACAACGGTCCTCTTGGCTGAGGAGGACAGTTGTGCAAGTGGTCGAAATCTCCTTTTTTTTAAGCCTTTGTTTGCATTTTGTTTTGGTAAAATGCAATCGCTCATATGCGTTATTGTGGCTTTTTACTTATTGTTTCCGGTCACATTATAGTGATGCACCATAGATAAGTAGATTAATAAAATCATAAATCAGGAAACTATATTCTTCCTGTCCAAACCATAACACAATTTTCTTTCTTAAGAAAATGTCTTCTCTTCTTCCAGGGTATGAATCAAATTACTCTCGCCCCTTTGAGAGAATCTTTTGTTGCTCGATCATCATCTCGTTCGATCACATTCGTCTTTTGTTCCGGATGTCGTATCACGAGAGGATTCTATTGTTTCTGCGAAGAAGAGGAAACAGAGGAGAATGAGACGAACGAAAACGGAATCAAGAGGGTTCTCTCTTCTCTTCTCTTCTGCGCACGTCACGTCATCCTTGGTAAGCCTTATTGCCTTTTGTGTCTTGATCTTATTAGCGCTCGTCTTTTGTCCTTTCTCAGTGGGATTACTTACTGCGGTATTATTCATCATGCCAGATAAATCCTTCAAAGGCCTTTTGTCTTCGCGTTAAAAACACATACACAGAAAGGTACAAAAAGATATGTATGTTCTATCTTTTTCAGTATATAGGATATATATGCATATATATATATATATATATATATATATATATATATATATATATATATATATATATATATATATATGTGTGTGTGTGTGTATGTGTATGTGTGTATATATATATATATATATATATATATATATATATATATATATATATATATATATATATTTATAATCACTTTTGTACGTGATTCATTTATCACACATTAACACAGGTGAAAATATGGTAATGTCTTATATATATATATATATATATATATATATATATATATATATATATATATATATATATATATATATATATATATATATATATATATGCGTGTATGCATGTATGCATTGCGTATAGTTGCGAACGCGCGCGTGCTAAAATTATAATGCATATAAACATCGCTGAATTATTTAATTGCAGAAATAAGACACAGTAAATACATTCATACATCACATATGCAAGCATACATTTGAGCCATAATTTTAAAATTCCGTTCACACCCAATGGAATCCAGAACTGCAGGGAGGAAGATATATCTGACGGCGACCTTGCAGCTGTGACGCATATAATTCCGGATGTCAGAAGACGAACGGCTTTTCGCAAGGTGATGATAAATGTCGCCATGGAGAGAAGACTCAAGCGAAATGCATGAATTTACGACTGAGAGAGAGAGAGAGAGAGAGAGAGAGAGAGAGAGAGAGAGAGAGAGAGAGGTTGTTTTCCCTGAAATCTCATTTCGACATATTTTCGATATTCATTGATATAGTTTATTTGCTTTTCGGTTTTTTCAACATCATATTTTTCGCCTGAGTTGGATATTCGAAATAAAATATCGAGAAATATAGAAAAAACCTTTTAGCTTTCATTTTTTTATGAGAAATCAGTGGTGCAATCAAACAGACGACGTTTATCAGGCTAAAAGTTTTATCAGCCCTTTCACAATTTCTACTCATAACCGAGGATCGTTTCGCTTTGACCTTTTCCTCGCGAGAGTTGTAGGTCTCTGCGCCTCAACTTAAAACAGTTTTATGTACAATGAAAAACAAGTAAAAAATGTGCCGAAGTTTCTTCGGGGCAATCGACTTTTCTGTACATCGTATAATCAAGGCCACGGAAAATAGATCTATCTTTCTTCGGTCTCACTATAGTGCTACATGAGCCGCGCCCCATGAAACCTTAACCACGGCCCGGTGCTGGCCTGTCTGATATCATTGCCAGACGCACGAATATGGCTTAACTTTAACCTTAAATAAACTAAACCTACTGAGGCTAGAGGGCTGCTGTTTGGTATGTTTGATGATTGGAGGGCGGACAGAAAAAATGCGGACGGACAGACAGAAAACTAACTAGATCCAGAAAGTATCGTTCCAAATTATTTTGATACGTAGCCTTAATACTCCCAACATCTGGTGATTGTTGCACCAAGGAATTTCATCTTATATACAAAGTTGATTTTACCTTAAAAATCTAATTTGAAATATGCCATATAAAATTGTCACTTTATTAGTATCCTTTTAGCCAAAAATATTTTTATGATTCATAGGTGAAACACTACAGTTTTTTTCTGGACGAAATTCAGGAAAATATTTAGAACAGTTTTCTAAGGGAAACTGTAAATATTCTGAATATTTGACAAGTGATTGTATGAAAATCATTTATTTTCGAGAAAAAATAATTTTGTTAATCACAGAATCCATGAAAATTACCAGAGCAACGTTCTGTATAGAAAAGGAAACCTAGAATATTATCGGGTATTTGCTCCGAATCTAAGTCAGGACACGCATCTGCAGTTACCTATTTTTCATCGTTAAAATGCTTCGTTTCTGTGGTTTCTGCCGTTTTACCATTCGCACCTTTCAGTGATTTTAAGATTGTGGTGAATATTTGTCATATGTTATATGTGATGAACAATCATACAACCTTGTTTTCAACCTGGCAAAAATCCCGGAGGTTAGTAGCTGGCCGAAAAAAAAACCCCTCTCTCTCTCTCTCTCTCTCTTGCATTCGCTCTTTCTCTCTAAAGTTCTAATACAATCCTACACGTAAACGGGTATGCTTAAATCGGACTATGTCAAGATTAGCGAACCCACTCACAGCAGGGTTCGCTATTCTTTACAAGAAGTTCATTGGGTTCGTTATTCTTTACATGGGAATAATCGGGTTCGCTGTTCTAGGCATGAACACTTCGGTACCAGACATTTGATCCCTCAGGGGCTAGTGCTAAACAAGGCGAAATACATTTGACCGCCCAGGGGCTAGTACTAAACACGGCTAAACAGTGTAGATGAATCACTGTTTCGCCGTGTTTAGTACTAGCCCTCGTGTGGAATTGGAGTGCGGACCGGAGAGGGTTGGCCATTGGGTTCGCTGTTCTTGACATGTGAATGTTGGGTTCGCTAATCTTGACATGATCCCTTAAATCAAACCTGCGATACAAAAATAGACTTTATTTCGTAAACCCAACATGAGATTGATTAAGTAAAAAAAAAAAAAATCAACTAATATCAGGTTATCAAACCCCGCCTACAACGTCACTAAAACATAGGTGATAATAAAAGAGAAACCCAAGTCCCTTTCCCCCACGTTGATACTAAGTGTCCCATACTAACACCAAAGCCCATTAGTCAGACGCAATAAAGACAGATGTCTAAAACACATACAAAGAATACCGTAGTAAAATGCATCCATATTCCAACATCGCAGCCCTGGTACCCAACAACTGAATACTCCCACTTCACTGACAATAGAACAAAACTTTATCTGAGGTGTTGTGTTTCTTCGTTCCAAGCGCCATGTTCCCAAATGTGAGCAGTCTGTTGCCAAAAATACACTTGTTCGATTGCTTTTATGCTCCGAGGATTGTGTTTCCCTCGTGATGCATAAGCTTGTTTTCAAAATGGAAAAAAGAAAAATCAGTTAAGTAATAAAATCAATTTAACTGCAGGACAAAAATCAGGTTGCATGCAAAGCAAGCGAGTGGAACTAGGAATTAAGTTCATCGAATTTTAAGCAAAGAGAATCACGTGCCATTCGGGGTCACAGTGTTGTGACAAACTGAAATTTCAACACCAGATAGAAAAAGAAGAAAAAAAACACAGTCTGGAGTAATACGATCTCCTCAACTTTTCATGCCTTGGCATCCTTTCAGAATGCGCCAACCAGGTTCTCGAGAAAGAAAAGTGGAAAGCAGAATAGGAACTGTCAGTCACGTACCTGAGAAAGATTGGAAAGGGAGAGGTCTTGCAGTGCCGAACTCGGTGAAAACATTGCAGGCAATTTAGCTGTCGAATATTTTCCAGAAACCTCCGGCGTTTGCCATTCAGAATTTTGCAGCTGAATATGGAAGTTGGAGAGTGTTAGTTGAAGTTTAAGGACAACAACAGGAATAAAGAAAAACCAAAGAGGGGCCGTTAGTGATAACATTTACGTCTTGAGATGTGTGGGACAAGAGTATACAAGTTTATAGAGCTGAATAAATTGCAATTACAAAGTATGCTACTTCATTGGAAATATGAAAATAATGGAGGAAAAATTTACCCTTCACAGCAGCCCTTTTCTACTGCGACGCCAGATGATTAAAAGTGAATGCTCTTTCAAAACTCCTTTCAGATAATTTTGGAATTTGATATATAATCAAAAGGAAGAGCTCAGTTAACTTTACCACGTTTTTTGAACGAAAAGGAATATTCTATATATTGAAAAAAAATAACATTAATTTACACTTTGTAAGTACCTATAATCAAAATTATTAACGTTATGACTGAGGAAAATATTTCTTCTGACAATATACACACACACACACACACACACACACACACACACACACTACACACACCTCATATATATATATATATATATATATATATATATATATATATATATATATATATATATATATATATATATATATATATATATATATATATATACATATATATATATATATATATATATATATATATATATATATATATATATATATATATATAAATAAATATATATAAACATACATACATATACACTGTATATGTATATATATACATATATATATATATATATATATATATATATATATATATATATATATATATATATATATATATATATATATATATATATATATATATATATATATATATATATATATATATATATGAATGTCTTTCCTGTAATACTACAGTGTAATATGAATATAAGAAGGCCCATAAAACACTGTTTAAACATTGAAACCATATATTTCGGGCACTTGCTTCTGTGCCCCTGTTCACTGGTAGAATATGGACAGGTGGAAAGTTACAATGGTATATATACAAAAACAAAAGGTGTGGCCTTAGGCCTGATGGTATGGAGGTGGCGTTTCTTAAGAAGGAGGAGAATGACCAAATTCCTAGTGGTTTTTGGCCTCATTAGCTCCCGTTTATGATGGATCTAAAACGGTCGCGTTTCTTGGGTCATCTTCTTCAGGAGGGGTTTGAGGATTAAGGTGTCGATGTCGTCCAATTTCCAATCTCCTCCTGACAGGTTCATATTGTTGGTTTGATTGATGATAGCAGATTCCAGCATCTTTCTTTTGTACGGACAGCTACTTTTGAAAACCAACTCTGCCCCACTCCAGTTAATGACATGCCCTGTATTTCTGATATGTAGGAAAATTCCCAACTCTCCGGCGTAACGTACTGATCTTTTGTGCTCTGTTATTCTTTAAGCGATCTACCTGTCTCACCTACGTAGATGTCATGACAATTGCTACACGGTATCTTGTAAACTCGGCTTCTTCCCTTTTGTTATTTAAGTATACGTTAATGAGCGAACTCCCCGATGGATTTGGGATAATGGAAAATGAAAGGATTGCTAGACCTGAGTTGTTCGGTGGCCTTTTGGATGTTTTCATCGTTTGGAAGCTTTATTTTGTTGTTGAAATCTATTTGTCTGTTGTGAGTGGGACCTCTATAGTATATTTTATTCGCTTTGTTAATAGCCCTCTCGATAATGTGTGGTGGATATAGCAGTTGCGTTAGGTGTTGGCAGATCGTGTTAAATTCTTTATCCAGGTACTCATTTGAACATATCGTAAGTCCTCTGAGGAATAAGTTGCACCCTACCATGATTTTACGGAGACGTCGTGGTAGCTTAAGAAATGAATGTAGGAAACAGTTTAAGGTGGGTTTTCTATATACTGTAAATGCATACCTGTTCTGTTTTCTTATGATCAGTACATCTAAAACGGCTGTTTTTCGTCCTTTTCCCATTCCGTTTTAAATTTTATGGTCGGAACTAGCGAATTTTAGCCTATTAAAAATTCATTAAAGTCCCCCAGCTATTGTCCCAGAAAGTAAAGATATCATCTACGTATCTAAGCCAGATCATATTATGGGGTTTGATAGACGACAAAAGTTCTGTTTCGAAATATTCCATGTACAAGTTTGCTAGAAGGGGTGATAGGGGACTTTCCATGCTACAGCCAAATTTTTGTTTGTAAAAATTACCATTGAAAGAAAACACGTTGTTAGTTACACAGAGGTTGATAAGTTTTAAAGTTTTATCTATGCCAAGAGGAAAATGGTCTTCATATGGTTGTAACTTCCTCTCTAAGAAAGACAACACGTCGGCAATCGGGACTTTAGTAAATAATGACTCGACGTCTAGGCTGAGCAATTTGATGTTGTTTGAGGGGATGCATTTTAAAAAACTATTAAATTTTTGTATGAAATCCTCTGCATGTTTGTCAGTGGGAGGATGAGAAGGTTCCTAGAAAGGGTGATAACAAGTCTGCGAGCCAGTTTGATAATTTCCATAACTTTTAATTTTCAAAAAAGCAAGCCCCTGCATCTAGATTTTCTTTTTGGGGAAATAAATTAATCCCATCTTTATGTGTTTCAGTGGACCGTAAAAATGGGGAGAGAAATTTTGATTACCTTGAATGTCCCTCGTTCTCCATTGCTTTGTCTTTCTTGATTCATCAAAATTTGGTGTATGGTTCTGACTGATTTGTTAAATTTACAAAGTCATATTTGTTGTGGGATCAGACGTTAATTTGTCATCCAACGTTTTCTGGCAAATGCTGACGAGGTTCCAGAACAAGTTACCCTCAGATTGTATCACAATTTTTTTTGACGTATGTCTCTAAGGCCACGTTGTCTAAGAGAACTATTTTCCCTTATCGATTTTTCTTGATTTGGAGATGGATGTTGATAGCATGCCCCATTTGTCTTACACTAACAAAGAAATGCTTTAGCAATCTTGGTTTAATCTGTAAGTCATTATATATGATATGCAATATTTTTCTTTTAACATTTCATAAAATTTAGCAGTGACCTTTCTTGTCATAATTGTTTTCTGAAATGGCAAAATGTTTACCCACAAACTTTCATTGAAATTAAGATTATCATTTCTTCAAAGGGAATTTTGTTTTGCAACTGCAGCACCATAAGAAATTCCAAGATTGAAAACTTTTATGTTCTTCTGCAGTGAGGGATAAATCGAACCAAGATTCAAACAACGCAATGAATTTGCCAAAGATTATTCCAATCTTTGTTGCTAATCAGTCTTTTCTTTTAAAATTTGGCAGTTGTTTCTGGAGATTAACTGAACTGCTTTTCAATATTCATCTCTTTAGCACAAAACATTAAATGATTTTCTGTACATACCGTCAGTTTATGAGGCAGTTTTTAAATCATTACAGCTTCTTTTGATTTTCTTCTAATCACATAGATATTTTGGTCATTGTTTTATCAAGATTCTGTCTTGGAGGAATGTTTGATCAGGTCAATCAATCTGCAAAAATATGAACGTCTGTCGGGAGGCTGGATTGGAAAAACGGATGATCATCGACACCTAAGGACTTGTGCCTGAACAAGATGACCCCAGATCACTGACAATGGCAACATCGTGAAATCCTGTGGACTCTACACTCGTTATCAAAAAATAAAATATTTTTGGTAATTTTCATGATCAAAATTATAGTAGATGATTTGTTTCAAGAACTTACTAACATCTAATCATAACACACTGAACTTTACTTTTGGGTGAATACCATTGTATCAGTTCCACCTGTCATATGTCCTCAGTGCAACACTCATTTCATCAAATGACATAACACACAAACGATTCATTTCTGTCATTGTCTTTGTTTTATGGCGTAGAGGCATTATTCATGATGTTAATATTCCTGGTTATACGTTGATCTTGGAAATAGCGGTGCAATGTTGAAATAGATGGATAGGGAAATTCCATTTTATTACGTAAATATCTATATGCTTTGGGGCTTAAAAAAGATAAATGCACCAAAATTTCATCTTCACTAACCAGTCCACAAATTTAACAGGAATCCCACAAAAAGGAAGCGAACTTGAGAGGAGAAAAATACTTGCTTAAAATACTTCTTAAGAAATGCAAATAAAATTTACTGTAGCTATTTTTTCTTGGAAGGTTGAATTCTATCTCCCAGAAATTTTCTTTGAGAAGAGCATCGTCTCTCTGATTTGACTTCTTGTAGCTCTTGCTGCAATTTTATTGTTTCAACTCAGGTTCTTCATCCATTTTCTTGCAGTTCATTGACAGTAAACTCAAATGGAATTTCTTTTCAGTCTCTCTCTTCAAAATATTCAGGAAGTTTGTCTTGTTGCAGCATTATTGGGAAGAGACACTGACATTACTCCGTTGCACAAATAAAACAAGTTTTAACTGGTGACTTATGTTCAACTGAAAGTCAAGTTTCAGTGCTGGCTTTAATCTTATCTTTTTCTATTTCTTGCTGTCGACGTCTGGAAATATATCGCCGGGTATGTTATGGATTTTTTTTGCCCTCATATGTTTAATGGTATTTTAAGCTTACTAAAACAGACTCACAAAATGATATACTCTCTGATTCAGGCAGATGTAGTGTTGGTATTGCATCACTCTTTAACTCTTTCAAGATTTTCACCCTCTATTAGCAAAAAGGAATTAGCGATTTAAAACATGCATAATCACTTGATTCAAAATGCAAGGTGTAATCGAAGAATCCGCATTAAATTTGTCTTTTCACTTGCACAGATGATGTAACTCTTTCGGCGTTCATTTTTAGGAAATCCTATGAAAAGTAAGATCAGTTTATCTGATGGTTTGCATCCATACAGTCCCACCCATATTCCACAATGACAAAGGTGCTAAAAAACAGAACAGCTCCAATTTAAAATAATGCTTCTCAGCACTGAAGTAAATAACCCATCCGTTCGCGCTGTGACTTTTAAATGTCCAAGTTTAATTTGTTTGTGAACGCGTAAACACTCTTTCTTAGACCATGCTCCCGGTCATCCCATTAGGATCCCGTGTCTCGTTGCTTCTGGCGCGGTAAAGCTCGATTTAGCATGATCTCAGTCTTGCTACGTCATCGCTGGATTCCACGATAAGAATATCACAGCCTTTAACTGATAAAGTCAGTTTATCAGTTTAACCGTTCCATTAAAAGTTTTAGGATGACATTTCAACCATTATCCTCGTAGAAATTTATGTAGCAAGCAATCGTATCACTTTCTTCTTACGACATAGTTTACTATACGCTTCATTATATAAAGCATTCAAGGAATAAGAATAATCAAAGGAATCTAAATGACGATACTTCTTAGGGACCGATTATTCTAAAATCAGTTGGATGAAATAATAATAATAATAATAATAATAATAATAATAATAATAATAATAATAATAATAATAATAATAATAATAACCATAGGAACACTAGGCACGATCCCAAGATCCCTGAAAAGGAATTTGGAAAAAGTAGATGCCGAAGTAGCTCCCGGACTCATGCAGAAGAGTGTGCTACTAGAAACAGCGCACATAGTGAGCAAAGTGATGGACTCCTAAGGAGGCAGGATGCAACCCGGAACCCCACACTATAAAAACCACCCACTCGAATAGGATGACTGTGATAGACAAATAAATAATAATAATAATAATAATAATAATAATAATAATAATAATAATAAATTTTCCATTATACGAATTATTGAAAGACATTGATCGTCCTGTCATTACCGCACACTTTGAGCAATAATCGGAGAAACTGATAAAAGGAAAATAAAGAAGAGGGAGATAAAAGGAGATAAAAGGACGTGGACCTAAAAAAAAAAAAAAAATAGGAGGAGAGGGAAGGAAAGAAAAAAAAATGGTCTGAGTGAAGGGAAAACTTTTAGTGACCCAAAAACAGGGGTCTCTTTCTGGCCAACGGCTCGGTTAATTGGAGAAAAACATTTACCTGGCGCATAATGCACACGTTCACTATGTGCTTCTGTTTATATTTTCTGTTTATTCTTTTTTGTTACATTCCAAAAAACAAATATTCGTATACAGAGAATAATTTACAAAAAAAAAAATTATTATCTTTTCCATGTTTGTGTTATTTTCTAAATGGAATTGCCTCGAAAAGTTTACATGTTAGATCGTAGTATTTGACTGTGTGCTTACCTGTGCTGGGACATTCAAGAAAAGCTTTCTTGGGCTTATGAAGATTTTTTTTCTTTTTATTTGGAAGGAAAACATGAAAATAGGTTTTCTTCATTGGCGAAAAAAATTAAGACTTTAGACATGCTATCAATAATTATGGGGGGGATTTAATAAAGGAATAACTGATGACATTAAGATTTTTACGAGAACGTCGTGTCTGTACCTCTCATAGATTATTCCACCATCAAATAACTTTTCGTTTTTGTGTATTAATTTTTTCTCAGAACAATATTGCAACATAAGACGTTCTATTCTTTAGGAAAGTTATTGTTTTACCGCAAAAACACTACTGACGCTGTGGTGGTCAAGACGTCAAAAATCTACTAATCCAGCGCTCCTGTCATTCGTGTCACACCAAAGAACTTACATTCATTCAAGATCAGAGACCATCACATGTCAAGATTCGATAAGAAAGCTTGTAACAAAAGGGCTTTCTGTTAAATACGATACCTGTACACATGGATTAAACCCAGTCCATCATACTTTGAAAAACAGGTATTTAGTAGGAGAAGCATTGGTCAAGGATTTTTCCTTCTTTGATTTTACCAAGTGTTTTAAATCCTAATGTCATCGTTTTTACAAGAAAATTAATTTACCGGACTGTACGTAGTGAGAGCGGCATAACCGAACGAACCCGTGATAACAAAGGCTAAAACTGATCGCCATCCAAGTCTAAATTCCGATATACTTCCGACCTTTGCCTCGAGTTCAGTCCTTTGCTCATTCTTCCCTCTTAACTCAAGAGAGAGAAGACTTGACTGGGATGCTCATCTAAGGCCGTAAAGGACTAAATACTTAATTCAATCCTTTGCCTTCTCAATTTTATGGTTGATTTTGACTCCCTATATAAGGGTGAGGACGAAGGGAAGCCAGTTGGTACGACCAGCACTCAGTCAAGTTTTTTCTTCTTTTGCTGGATGAATGCTTATTTTCACTCCTTTGTTCATCAGTTTAAGGGTTTGTAAATTAAAATTAAGTACATCCTCCGTTAAAGTATTATGCTGAACTGGTAATGTCCCTTGAAGAGTGTAATCAATAGTTACCGAATACTATTACTTACTAAGGCCCAGATTATGTATGTAAAGGGAAAAGGGCGATATCGATGACAGGGGTAATAATGGAAAAGACAAAAAAAAAATAAAAAAAAAACGTAAAAGTGACTGAATATTTAGTTGGAATCAGGGAGGAAAGGTGGGATTATGTATATAAATATGTATGTATGAGTAAAGTCCCCTAAATTTCATATAGGAAGAGAGAGAGAGAGAGAGAGAGGGAGAGGTGCGGAGGGGGGAACCTATTAGATATTAACAGAATTCGCCTGCGGGTACTACTGAAGTCTGGCTTAATGATTAAGTTTAGACAAGTACTTTCCTGCATGAGTCGATGTGATTAAATGAATCCTCTGGGGGAGAACTTGCAATAAGGCACTCCTCCGGCACTATATCCCTTGTTGAATCTGGATCATTCATCCATGTTTTTCTAGAATGGTCTCTATGAGACTAAGCTTACCATGCCCCAGTCATCATATTCCACAGATGAATGGATGTAAGTCACTGAAGTCTTCAAAATAACATAATGCTCTCTTGAGAGACCTCGGCACTAAAATAAAATTATATTTACCTTTAAATCGTAGCCTGAGACATAGGGACCATAATGAAATGACAAGTACGATATGAATTTGACACAGATATGTACACGTTACAAACATTTTTCAAAGACCATATCAATAGTTTGTGTGTGTGTGTGTATATATATATATATATATATATATATATATATATATATATATATATATATATATATATATATATATTTATATATAATACATGTGTGTGTATGTGTACACACACACACACACACACACACATATATATATATATATATATATATATATATATATATATATATATATATATATATATATATATATATATATATATATAAACGTCCTGTATATCCAATTATACCTTGTCGGGAATAATATATTTTATATATATTGCGAAGAGGGAATTTTTAGTTGATAATAAGTTCGTCGAACGAGCCCACGAGACGACGAACTTATTATCAACTAAAAATTCGCCTTATATATATGAAAATATATTATTCCTGAGGCAGAGTGAATTGATATTAAAGGACGTTTGTAGCTTAATGCTTGTATATGAATACGGTGATCATATATATATATATATATATATATATATATATATATATATATATATATATATATATATATATATATATATATATATATATATATATATATATATATATATATATATATATATATATATATATATATATATATATATATATATTCACAAATTTTACCACAGTAGTTTCTAGCCAAAATTTAGGATTTATTTTTATCTTTTGCTTTGTAAATATTTATCACCATTTTCATGATATTAAGTACTGCACATCTCCCAGTTTTAAGTCAAGCAAGATTGTCTTGTCAACAAAGAACAGCTTCATATACGGTACATTTGCTCTGAAAGCATCTGTGCCAGATATTTTGAATTATATGTACAATACACACTAGAAAATCTCTTCAAAAATAATTACCGTTATTCCCGTAGCAGAAGAAGTAGATACCTCGCTCGCGCTATGGTATCATCTGTCTTCATCTCGCCTCTTACGCGAAGACGTTAATGACGGAAAAAGAAGTCTGACTGCGCCTTAGCAACTCTCTCTCTCTCTCTCTCTCTCTCTCTCTCTCTCTCTCTCTCTCTCTCTCTCTCTCTCTCTCTCCGTTCACTGCAAAATATGAATAGCAAGAAAAGCTTCATCATGAAATAAAAAAAAAAAATTACATATCTGATCCCTTAGCCTTGTCTTGGCTTCTTTTTGAATTATGGTTCTTCAATATTTTGCTCAAGTATTAAAGGGAGTTGACCTAATCTGTTCAGTACTAATCACAATTAACTCCAGATAGAGTATATGTACAAGTGTGATGTTTCTGCTTATATACATACATCCATAATACAAGATATTAAAAATTAAGTATCAGAAAATAACAAACTGTCGAAAAAATAAAATTTCGGTTAATTTCTCAGGAAGCAATGCAAGTAAGTTCCTTTGGAAAAGAGATTCAATCCTTTCATTTTGGATCTGTTGATAACTGGGGCAGAAGTACATTAAATGTCAATGCTGTCATTGCATCGTAAGCAAAAGCAGTTAAGGCATGAGTAATTAAATAGATATAGTATATATACACACACACACACACACACACACACACACACACACACACATATATATATATATATATATATATATATATATATATATATATATATATATATATATATATATATATATATATATATATATATATAGTTTTTCTAACAGTTGCAGTCTTTGGTGACATTAAAAACTAATTTTTTTATCCAGGTATGCAATACAAATTGGCGAAACTAAATAATATTGCAGTCGTTACATTAAAACTGAAATTGGGTTTGCATTTCATCCATAACGTACTCAGTTATGAACAGCTCTAATATATTTATGTTTTATTTCGGAATAGCGTTAGGGACATGCATCACAAAATACTGATAAAATTGTAATAAAAATAAATTCTCTGACAAATAGGAATAAAAATCGTAGGAAAT
>NC_089750.1:11453525-11516450 GCF_040412425.1 Macrobrachium rosenbergii | reverse complement strand
GCTGTCGTCAGATTTAACAAATCTGACATTATTCTCATAAAGCTTCTATGCTAATCGGATAGAAAATACAGTTGATACAAATCGTGAAAAAACAAGGTCACTGGTATAAAAAATTCCCAGGTAATTGCACTCAACCTTTACAAGAGCCTGGGGCGTCTGTGAATATGGACTCGGAACTTAATTTCATGGCTTTATACATGAGGTGGCTACCATAAAAAAGGTAATTTCAAGTGGACACTGTTCAAAGAGCAGTCACACAGAATATTGTACTGTGACTGAGAGATGGAATGTGGCCAACTGAACTTGAAATAATTTCTGACAAAGCTACATTACATGTTATGGTTCACATGATGATCAGTTTATTGTGGAATTTTCTATAAAAAATACTGTTTAGCTTCAAAATGATCAGTCATTCAAAAAGATGCACCAGAACATCTTGGTGATTCTGTGATCGGATTTTGGATTTCTAAATGTCATAGCAGTCCAAAGGGTTAAATGTTATAATTTTTCCAAGAATCTCAACTAGGAGTCCAGATTTATCTTCAGCAGCCCGTGTACACCAGCCACAAAGACCAGCACGCAAGTGCAGCAAGAGACTAGTACAAAACTAGGAAGGTTACTGTCTGACCAATTTTAAAGGTTGTATGCTCTCAGGTAAAATTGTGACAGAGTATCTTAGGTCTTTGGTTTGTGTAGCAGAAATAGTTACATGGAGAGACTCAGTATTTAGTCATTAAACTTTCTGAAATGAATTATTAGCAGATGATAATGACAACCAAGATCAGGCTGTGAACTTCAGCTAGCAGTGACATTTGCAATGCACTGTATATAATTACACTGAACCGTAAGGCTGGGAGCTAACATTAAGGACTAGATATATAAAGTATGAACGAGCATGGCACAAGCAACAGGACCAACTATGTGATCCAGAACAAGTTACACTTCTTTGAAGACCATGTTTTGGGAAAAATGTTATCAGATCAGATGACTATATATAAGAAAAAAGAATGGCAAAGTTGTTCTGTGAAGTGGCATAGAGGAGATTCTGCTGGCAGAGGAAGCATTGGTCAGGTATTTCAGCAGTGAATAAGGTTGTTGGGATTACCCTAGACAGACAAAAGATTCTTCCCACACGATACCTCCCAGAAAGGCATAAAAGTTGTTCTTTACAATACTGTGTGTCAGTAGGCATACAAGTTTTTCTTTAACTGGTTATTTATAATACCAGCATCTAATGTTTCTGTATCCCTAATATCAAATACCAATAGGCATATAAACTGTTCTTTATAAAAGCAGCTCATTAGCCAAGCCATTCATCGCTTTCTTTGTCTTGTTGCTTGGTTTGCCTTTGTACTTAAAAAAAGAAATACTTTGAAGTGTCTACATTCTTTGCCATTTGCATTAAGAACATGGTTCTTGTCACTTACACTGAACTATCTTCTGCATGCCCATTTTTTATTATACTGACTAATCAGTTGTCAATGGTGAATGTTTGAACCATCGTTTTGATTTCATACAAAGGTGGATTGTTACACTGAATGAGCTATGTGCAACTTGAGAGGAAATGCTAAAGAGTTGCAGTGTTAAATTGAGACTTCAAGTTCCATACTTTCTTGTAACAGAAAGGTTTGACCAGTCTCACTGTTTAATGGTGACAATTGAACGTGTGCTGCTGCTTTCAGGTCTTTCGTTTTACACTGAATGGCCTCTGCGGCAGCATAAGGTTTAAGTTATACATCACGTGTATACCATTCATCTTAGCTATCATCCATGTGCCCAATAGATGATTGAGAGGAAGAGTTCTATATCGTTGGCCAACAAAGTTAGAACAAATGTATGTCACGTTCTAATTGCTTTCTCTGATTTACATTAAACTCAATGTTTCAGATAACTCCTTAACCAATGATACCTTTGTGTAATAACTCAGTCCTACTAAACCCTCTGTTTTGCATTTATGTATTATTATTCTGTCTCTTCTGGATATTTTAATTAAATTTTTTCTGCATTACCCAAATATTCGTGTTGGATTGTTGGTGTAGCATTACACCAGAGTAAATTAATTTGCTTCTATCACTACAAAAGTTACTTCATGGATATAGATAGATGCTTTTATTTCTCGCATGCTTTATTCCTTCAGTACTTGATTTTTGCATAGCACTACACCAGAAAGTCAATTTTCTTTCGTGTACTTTAACTTGTATTATGGATATGGTAAAGTCTGTATTTTTTGCATATATTGTGACACATAGTCAGTTTTCTTTCGTGTCCTGTGGTTCTGTACCTTTATGGATATGGTAAAAGTTTAATATGGTAAAGTTTGTATTATTTTTGCATAATGTTTGACAAACTAGTCAGTTTTCTTTCATATGTCCTTTAACCTCTCTGTACCTTTATGGATATGGTAAAATTTAATTATATTTTCTTTATTAGGCTTCAATCTCTTATGCTTTCCAGTGCATAAAGTATGTTTTTACCTAGTATTGATTCAGTGTAATGCTTCTCATGATTCATTACAAAATAAATTTGACAAAAGCAGTTTTATTCTTTCAGAGGTGTACTCAAAGATGTAAATCTACACAGAAGGCAAGAGTTTATCCTTCCTACCAAGAATGCAACTTTGCACACAGTATCTGAAGAATGCAACTCCAGTCAAGAAATACCTCTAAGAGCGATCTTCAGGAAAACGAGATTTCAGGAGCTACGTCTGATCTCCAAGAAAAAGTCTAGTTTACATGTTGGGCCCTACAACGTTATAACTGAGAAAGTGAAAAGCATTATTCAGTGAAAAAATAAGAAATGCTGGAAAAAGTAGTATTAAAGAGCTGACAGCAGGGGAACTTAAGACTGCAATTTGGTTGGGATCGCCACTATCATTTATTTCCATCCTCCGGCGACTTTTGAGGAGTATAGCATGCCTCAAAACTCGCAGGAGATGGAAAAATGTTTGTGGCGAGCGCAACCACATTGCAGTCAAGTTCCTCTGTTGTCAGAACTTCAAATGCTACGTTTGTCCAGCATTTCTTATCTTTCACTGAATATGCTTTTCACTATTTCAGGTATTAGTTAAGAGCTTTAAATTTAGACTGAGGATTACTTTACAAACATTGAAAGCAAATGTATAGAATAATTCTAAAATACATCAGTGATCATTGCATAATGTAATTTGAAATAAAGACATCAGACCTTGAAATCTTTTATTACTTTCTTGTTCATTGATTAAATCTTTACCTTTGTTCATTATCCATGGTATTTATTCTATTTTAAACTTTATGCTGATTTAGACATCTTTGTTCATTATTTATGATACAGCATTATCATGATGCTGATTTTTTACACTTTCTCGTCTCAATTCTATTTGGGCTTCGTTTTTCACCACGTTAAAAATTGTCTTCATTCCTCTTCAGGGCTGTTTTTCTTGCTATCCTAACATGAATGAGAGTAACACTTCCGCTATTTTAATTTGATCTTCTTCCTTCATTCCTCTTCAGGGTTTTTTTCCTTTCCTGTAGTGAATATCACATTACTTTCTTCTGAATAGCGGTCTGAATATGAAAGGGCTGAAAGTGCCCGATTGCATCTTGGTCTTCTGTGCAGGTTTCTTTTTGTGCAGATTTCTTTACGTCAGCAAAGCTTTAATACTCATTGCTCAGCATTCACTATCCTGGGGAAAGATATTCGGTTACTCAGTAGTAAAAATATATGAACGACGTTGCTTATGGGACGACGTTGCTTTCTGGGGAATTTGAGTCAACAGAAATAAGAAAATGCATATTGCAAAAGCGGAGATTAAAAGAGAAATTCTTAGAAGCTGATTATAATTTGAAACTTACGAAATTTACGTACTTTAAAAACTCAAAATGCATTTGCAAAAAGCGAAAGCTTTAAAAAAATTTGACTTCTTAGCTAAAGATTCAAAAACACTTAGAATTTGGAATTGAAATTCAAATTTAAATTTTATGTACTTGAAACTGAAATGACATGGAAATTAATTTACAGATTTGCAAGAACGCTGAAAAGACTTTTAGAACCTTTGCAAACACTTCAACAGAACACATTATCCTGCAATAAAGTAAGGATTATTAAACTTTTATAAAACACAAGATATGAGCTTTTCAGTCTAAAACATGCCAAGTGCCATTTTTATAAATAAATTAAAAATACTTTGACCCAGGATGGCGCTTGGCATAGAAACTGTAGAATAGTACTACCTTTTTTAAACTGGATAATTTCGGTTGTCTTCTTCCTTCATTCCTCTTCAGGGTTTTTTTTTAGGTGATAAAAAGGGTTATATTTCGCTTTAAACTCTTAATTTCGGTTGTCTTCTGAATAGCAGGCTGAATATGAAGGTGCTAAAAGTGCCCGAGCTTTTGCATCTTGGTCTCCTGCGCAGGTTTCTTACGACGGCTAAGCTTCAACTCCTTCATTGTTCAGCATTCACTACTCTGGGGAAAAAAAAGTTCGGTTAATAGTAAATATTACGAACGACGTTGCTTTCCGGAGATTCAGAAGAGAAAAAATTCCATGCATATTACTAAAGCGAAGGAGCTTAAAAACAATTTCTTCGAAGCTGATGATAATTTGAAACTCAAGATATTTGATGTACTCTAAAAAACGCAAAAATTCAAAATGCACATTGCAAAAGCGAAAGCTTTCAACAATTTGAAACATACAAAGTTGCAGAGAAATGTGATGTACTTTAAACTCAAAAAAAAAATAAAGGCATGGGAATTATCTTGTTTGCAGTAGAGCAGCTGCAGGAGCACTGAAAAACCTTTACAAAACACTTCGACAGAACACAGTCAGTTTTAAGTTATTTTTCTCTATTCTATTTCAATAAAGGATTATTAAAGTATGTAAACTAGAGAAGAATATTACCCGTTTTTATAAACTGTATAATTTCGGTTGTCCTCTTCCTTCATTCCTCTTCAGGGTTACTTTTCTTCCTTTCCCAAAGTGAATGTGTGTCATATGGATTTCACTTTAAACCGGATAATTTCGGTTGCCTTCTGAATAGCGGCCTGAACATGGAAGGGCTAAAAGTGCCCGCACTTTTGCATCTTGGGTCTCTTGTGCTGCTTTCTTTACGACAGCAAAGTTTCGACTTTTTCGTTCCTCAGCATTCACAATCCTCGGGAAAAACCCGTTATTCCAGTAATAACAACTTATGACCGACGTTGCATTCTGGAGATTTCAAGACAACAGAAAAATAAGAAACAATGCATACTGCAAAATCGAGAATTTCTTCGAAGCTGATGATAATTTAAAACTTACAAATTTGCTGAGAAATTTGATGTGCTTTAAAAATCTAAAAAAAAATAATTCAAAAATGCATATTGCAAAAACGAAGGATCTTAAAAACAAGAATTTCTTCGAACCTCATGATAATTTGAAACTTAGAAATTTGCAGAGAAATTTTATGTACTTTAAAAAACTAAAATTCAAAATGCATACTGCAACAGCGAAAGCTTAAAAACGAGAATTTCTTCGAAGCTAATGATTTAATTAAAACTTACAAAATTGCAGAAAATGTGATGTACTTTAAAACTCTAAAGAGAGCTTAAAAACTAAAATTTCTTAACTGGTGATTAAATTTATAATTTGTACATTTGCATTGAAACTTATACTTTAAAAATTCAAGTCATGAGAATTAATTTACAGGTTACAGTAAAGCAGCTGCAGGAACGCTGCAACTAGACTTTAGAACCTTTGGAAACACTTCAACAGAAAACACTACAGTATACGGCAATAAAGTAAGGATTATTAAACTGACAGAAAAATAACTTGAAAGTAATATAACTGTGGAATAGAATACAACAAGATATACATATTTTAAACCATACATAATCTATTGTAATTAGAAAATAATTCTGAAAATCAAGCTACCGTTTACCTCATCCATTTTCAACATACAGAGGTTTTCGGGAAGTCATCCTTTTGTGCCAACGTCTACTGAATATCCAGTGACGAAATTATATTCATCTAGTAAGGACAATTTAAACAAAAATTACCTCATCAACAGGAAGGAATACCTCAATTCCAAAATTGCCAGAATTCGCTGAGCCACATCCATGCCCTAAGTTCCATCTCCAAATACAGTAGCATGAATAAAAACCAGTTTGTTTATATGACGTGGTAAAAAAAAAAAAAAAAAAAAAAGCTTCGTTTAACAAATACATGCACTTTACCTTAATTACACAACTGCAAATTTTGTTATATTCATGCAGAGTGCCATTTTCAGTCTATCCAATAATAAAACCACGGCCAAAATCGACGATAAAAAATCCCCTTAAGAGTATGTCTAGCTTTTCAACCGCTTCTTTTGTTATAATCCATCAGTTACAGAAATTTCACTTTACAACTTCTTATAACTGGAAAAACACAAATATTTAAACTTTAAAAATCTGCATTACTACTACACAATTAGTGGCTCTTAATGTGAAGTATACCAAAAACGAATATGCACAAATATACACAGATTATTCTTATGAGACTAAAACCATTGAAAAATCACAGCATTAAAATTATCATATAAGCTGTTCCAAAAAAGGTTTGGATACAGAGTCCTCTGAGATTAAAAATTTATATCCATGTTTGATAATAGATACTGAGTAATGAAATCCACCTACCATGCTGTCCTCCATGCTGTCAGGTTATGAACTGACAGAAGAAACAATGAAGGCAAAAGATGAGCGGCATTCTGCACATGTTGCTTCTCAGTGGATTCACGCCCCTGGAAAAGAACATTTGCAGTTAAGTCCAATTGCTTAAAAAAATTTCGTAACCCAGCAATTGTTAAATAAAATTTATTTTGTTCACAAAAGATGAGATTTTTCCAGTATTTTTGTTTACGTTCCATTCAGAAAAAAATTTCAATGAAATAACACTTCTTCACTTGTGGAGTACCCTCTTGTCATTTCAGTGAGATGTCAAACATCAGCACGGGAGTGATTAAAATATTAATATAAATAAAAACGAGAAAAAACGTTCTTAAAAGCTTTCAGCAGTCCCTGCAAGCTAAGCATAAACGTAGGTGGGGATTTCAGATCGACGCAAAAAGCTACGTACTGCCTACGGTGTGTACATACAACACACCATAGGATGTAATGGCATAAAAGAACACCTATAGGAACACCGTTAGAAGAACTGTACCTTTGTTGTGACGCTCAGAATACCTGGCCTTGAGAATTAATCTACTTTGTCAAGAGGTACTTCTCCACTTTAAAAAAAAAAAGTACCTGTGGAATAAGCTTTTAATATACTGTGTTGCAAACTTTATGTAGCTACAATGATCAGAGATGGTAACATGGCTGATAATGTAGCATGGGGCTTAACATTAATAGCCGGAGCCATGCAGAGATCATCAGAACATTTTGGGAATCAGTAACCTGAAAATCATAATTTCCTACTAAACGCTCAGTTTACACAGACCCTCATTTTATGTAGACCAAAATCCAATTGGTTTTATGTCATCAGAATGTTGCAACTTCCTTACTTTGTTAAATTAAAACAAAATATAGTCTTGCATGTACAAGACTAATTTGCAAAATCTATTTGAGGCTACAGATGATCTTACCAAATGTGAGAGCATTACATCCAAAATTGGGAAACGAAAGCATCTCGAGGTAACTATACTTAGAAAACTGCTGTGGTGAAACAGATCAAAAGTTTCATAAAGGAATCCTTAGCAATGAGTTAACACCTATATGGATGTCCATTGAAATACCTGGTTGTTCCACTATACAAGTATGTTGTATGTAAATAAAAATCAAGCAACGAGTTCCCTGGTATCTTTGTTAACAATTCCTTATTTCCACCATGTTTATGTAAAATATGGCAAGCACAGAATCCATGTGGCTCTGATATTCTGGATTAGTGAAGTTCTTGACTTTGCCCAGTAAATGACTTTATACCTCTGGTAATTCACATGATTGGGGCTTTACATTGAATTTCTTCTGGAGAGTTTATTTCACTGATTAGTCTGCCTAAGTTTAAAATATTCATAGACTGATATTCCACCATGTTATTACTGTTTAATGCTTGCTTTGCAAGACCTCCCAATACCAGTATTTCAACTTTTTTTTCAGTTATATACACGAATGATGTCAGTAATAGAAATATCAGCAACAGCAGTGAAAATGAATGAAGATCATTATTTGGTACCTTTCCAAAGGTGTAGAGGTATTGAGTTTGGGAATACAAAGAGTATCAGTAGGATTAACTTCTTTGGGCCTCAATGGAAAAACTAGATTTTTGGGGTAGAACCAAAACAAGAGTGAACTATACCTGCAAGAATGGTCAGGATATACATTCGGAGGGCATTCTCCCTTCCTTAATGAGACAAAACATTAAAATTTTTAAAGGCAAATAGGAAATTTTTACTTCAACTTAATTACATACAGAGTTACAAATATGATTTTCCTGTGTGTCACTGTAAACTTTGAACATTCCTTAGATTCATTTTGTTAGGAAATTAGCAGTTTTAGAGATACAGGATGCCCCTATGGCCTGTAATTCTGGGGACCACAATGCAAATCATGTTTTTTTTAGCCATGGAAAACATAAAAGGAGTGAAATACAAGGATAGATATAACAACCTAACCTAGGGAGTCAGGCCTTTACCTAGCTGAGAAGGCTTAGCCTCCTCTAAACCTCTCACATAACCTAACCTGTGGCGCTGGGTCTTAATCTTGCAGGGGGCTTCGCTCCCCTGGATCTCCCGACAAACCTAACAATGAGCACTTGTGAATTAAAATGAATAATAGTTACAACCAAGGAGGTTAGATTTATGGAGATACACTGACCGTATAAAGTCTTCACTAATCCGGGGGTGGCCACTCAGTAAGTGGGCACTCTCTGAAAGATGGTCAAAAAGACCTTTGAAAAGCACTGACGCTTATAGAAAAAAATTAACTTCGTTTTTAAAATTTTTGTTCATTTTGTTTCCTTGAACCGTGGAAAAATTAAAAAACGGTCTTCGTTTTTAAAATTTATTCCCTTTTTTTGTTTTATGAATTTACCTTTCAAGGAAAATGAGAAACTCTTTCCAACAAGGGGTTTCCATACGCGAGCCGTGTACAGTATTTATCTTCAATTTAAAACTTGAAATAAAGATACAAACATAATAAAACAAACAGTACACAAGTGAAAACAAAAGGTAAAAACGGGGGCGCGGAGCTAATTCCATTTTTTTTTATAAAAACAGACTGATCTTCAGGATAAGGAAAATACAGTAACCTTCCCTTGAGCAAAATTCATAAACAATTATTACGGGATTGACAGCTGTTTTTCCTGAAAACTTTCTAATCATATATCAACTTTTAAGCACAACGGTGTCCAGGTGTACGGTCAATACAGTAAATCACAAACACCTGGTGTACTTATAGTTCTAAAAACTATAAGTTATGTTAAATATACAAATATGAATATATACTAAAAGTCATCATTATATACAATAAGAATATATACATGCAAACTTATGTTATGTGCATCATTAAAATTAAAATTACAGGCCACTGAAGTGAACAAGTTTTGTGATGTCTGGCGACTCCGCATTTTGTTTTAAGCCAGAAGTTTCGCCGAAAAGTTTTTGCAGCATAGGAATACAGTATCGTACGTTTACGTATTTTTCTGCAATAGCTTTAATATAATTTTCTTATCGGCTCGCTGTCATACATGTGATCGGCTATTAAAAAAAAAAAAAAAAAAAAAAAAAAAACTGTTGGTATATTTTAATACTATATTGACAATTTTCTTAAAATCCTAACTTTCGAGACAAAAATGTCCCAGTTTTCATAAAAAGATACAGATTTTTCCGAGACATTTTTTCAACAGCTTTGGCACATTTCGATATCATCATCTGCGGCGTGAACTAGATTTCCCTTACTTTTCAATCTAATTAGATACTTCACTGTGCTCTTTGGTTCACCATTTAGAGCATCAATTCTTGTATCACAGCGCAAGGATTTCTTTAATTTGTAATACAATGAAACCAGCTATACGCTGAAGAACTGTGTGGGCAGTGACAATTGACGAGAACTAGGAACATTTGTGTAATCATCCTCATTCGGTTCACCTGCAGACAATGCATTACAGTTGTTAACCATTAACCTTACCTACCAAAATACTACCAGCATTTATTGCCAGTGCAGATGAATTTGCATTATTGCTAGAATATTTTTATATAGGCACAGACTCGAGTGGAATGAAGTTTCCATTAAGAACTTCCTGAATATCATTATGAACCAAGATTTTTGTATATGCTGCAGAAAACTGGCGAGAAGTAAGATTATTGTTGCAATCCCCCATACTTGATTTTGCCAAATAATAAGTTCAGTATGATCTTGACTCATTTCCATGTAATTAATAAATTTAATTTAATTTTGCCAAACCTATTTCTAAGTAATAGATACACGGCGGGTCAGATATGGCAGTTTCTTATAGTATTTTGGTTGCTTCTTTACAATTTAACGTTATTTGGGGGTTGGCTGGAATTTTAATTAACCCCTAAGTCCATCCAACAAGGGGTTTCCATAACTTCAAAGAAGAACGGCTAATCTGTTTCGAACAGTTCATATCCCGTGGGGCAAGTGCAATACCTTGGGGACTGGTTTTTTCTACACTTTTAAGGCTTCTGACACTGGTGGTGCATTTGTTTGTTGTCAGCCATGGAATGTTCCTTCGCCGTGTTTAGTACTGGCCCGGTGGGGGGAGGGGGCGGCGGTACCAATATGTTAACAGTTATTGCATTTGCCGGACGGGATATGCACTTTCGAAACAGACGTAGCCGTGCCCTTTCTTGTGAAGATCGCGTATGGAAACCCCTTGCTGGATGGACTTCAGGGGTTAATTACAGCCGATCCAGCCGACCCCCAAAAAAAAACGTTAAATTGTAAAGAAGGAACCAAAATACTATTAGGAACTGCTATTTCTCGCTAAATACCCGCCGTGTATCTATTAATTAGATCTACCAATATTCGGGCTAGGAATGGATGCTGCGAAACCCTGGAAACCATATTACACTAGGACAAACAAGTCCAATCAGAAGCCCCACTCGTGGCTGAAAACAAAGAACTTGCAAAGAATTCAAGTACGCAACAACAGTCATCAGTAAGTATCTCGGTAACAGTAAAATTGCAATAGATTTTAGTATATTGTCGTAAAAAGCATATTAAGAAGACTTAAGAGATCATCATAAAGTGTCAATATTGAGTTGTGCCATTTAAATGAAATACTAAAAAATTTCTTAAGGCCTATTGCGTAAATCGTTCTAATCCTTCAATACCTGGGGGCCTTCATCCTCCTTGACTACCCCTACATAATTTGACCTATATTCTAAGTTAGAAATGCAGTAAAATACGGGGATGCATCCTAACCTAATGTAGGATGCTGCGTCCTCTCCTGGTCACAGAGGTGGCAGATTCCCTCATCCTACCCTGAGCAAGTGTACCATAAATCAAAGAAATATAGACATCCATCAGAGCCGAACCTGGCCCTTCATGGCAGGGAAGGCCAGGCAACCCCACCCCACCCCCACCAGGGCATTTCACTCTGTATATACCTTAAGCTTAAGGGGCATCTTTGAACTCAATCACGAATCACGATCATTCATTTCCTAGGGTAGGCACTTACCAGTGGATGAAATTACGACTATTACAGGTGATTAAGGATTGACTTTTGTTTTGATTTCTCAGATTTAACGTTCTCACTAACAGCAATTCTAGCCAAAGTTTTAGTTGGTTGGAAATACCAGTTAATTATTAATCAATAGAAAAACAAAAGCAATTAGCTCTCATGAATAGCGCATGTGTTGTGAGCACCTGTTACCTCAAATATTGGAGAACTTAGGGAACGGACAACCTTCAAACCAATAACAATGGAATCAGAATACGATAAAAGCCATCATATTTTTAAACAAAAGTGGACCGTTTCGAACTTTACCTCCACATTTCCTAGGGAAAAATATAAACATTTTACAATTTTGAAAACATTGTATTTAGTACCGCCAAAGAAATCATCGTCATAAACCAGCAATGTAACAAATAAATAAGCAGTATAAGAAACAATGAAATTAAACTAGCCTAAGTTAACAAAAAGTAGACTATGAACTTGAAATATTAGTTTAGTTGTATTTAGTGTCGCCACGAAGCCCCAGTCAATTCATTGGTCCGCCATTTACCTTTCAACGCATATTAGCCTATTAATCTTAACCTAACCCTTAACAGGGAACCGTGTCCTACGTAAATTAACCATGAGTGCCGTGACCCTAGAGGAAAAGGTTGGGTGTCGTCCCCGGGACACTAGTATTCACAGTCAATGAATATTCCGTGACTTCACTAGACTATCTTTCACCAGATTTGATTTGGAGTTGGCTCTTAAACGTAAAAGGAAAAACAACATGGCTCACAAACCAATTGTTTTTCAGCTGTTAAGAATGTCACAAAAATTCTTTAGTTAAACACCTTTTTCAGTTGAGAGATAAAAGCTACTGAAATTTTCAGCAAGGCTAATATATGCCTGTCAACATTATTATTTACTTAACTTTGACTAAAACGTACCTTGAAAGATTTCACACTCGCTGTATTGTCGTACACATCTTCAGTCGACAGACTCGACAACTGGATTCTGGAAATCCAGCTCCTCGGCAACAGTTGGCTTTAGGTACTGTAGCGTCCTTGAACTTTTTGTCACTGCAGAAAATGGGAAGTTTATTTTTGTTTCAGAATAGCCAACCCATAATAGTATCATCGATACTGTATTCAGTAGAAAACACATATCATCGTCGTCTATAGGTTTTAGTATAAATTTCATTTCCTAATTATTCCTCAGTACTGAAATTTTAGCGTAGGTTTGATACATGGTTTAATTATGGTTGGCGTATGTTACAGCTCCATGAATGGTAGCCCTTGTTAGTCCACCTTCGCCAGGCCCAGCCTCCTTATGTACTGCCAGATAATGACTCGAAAATATATTCAACAGATCTTGTAGTCTTGACAAAAATTACTATGATTCTGATAAATACAACATAAAACTTATTTAAAAGAAAATAATCTTATTTATTGAGGAAAACCTAAATTAATAACGTAAGTTTAAGGAAATAAGACCATAGTTTCTAAAAGAGAGTATAATGGCAGATTGCCCTATGATGTCATATTTATGTCAGGAATTAGCCTTAGGTTGTGCACCACATGTACAGTATGCACTAACTTGAACTTGCATTTTCGTCCTCTTTAGTTCGAAAAGGTTTGCTTGAAAAGGTCGAGCTATTATAATTTTTCCTTCTACATCACAAAGTCAGTAATTTTCCTATTTGTCGAAAATGAGCCTCTTTCCATACGTCTCCTTTTTTATGGTATCAAATCTTACTTTAATTAAAATTTATTGAAGGGGCAATGACAGTCCCGTACTGAAAGTTATTTTCTATAGAGTTTTGTGTCCAAAACTTGAGAGAAAGTCCAACACCTGTTTTGTTAAATCCCTGTAGCCTACCCTCTGAAACCCTAACGAAATAAAAAATATTTTAAAGGACATTTAGAAACAGCTGGCAATGCGTAAGCTTTCGAAGGAGAAGGAATCTAAGTGATAATACCATTTCAGATACAATACATGGAACGAAGGGAACCTTGTATGCTGATGTGAGGCGTTCAGTAATAAAATAATAATCATAATAAACAAAAATAAAAAAATAAAAAAATAAAATTGAGTTAAAAGCCATCAAGGTTTTGAAAATTCAACCTGCTCTAATTTCTTTATTTTTCAAGATACAAAGTTGAATTTTGAATGAGAGAAAGTATTTGCGATCAGGAATAGAATAGTATGCACAAAAAATTATTGTTCAACCCCACCCCCGTTTTTGGGAAAAAATGGGAATTATTTTAAAGCTGATCAGGCGATAAACGCCATTTTAAGAAGCTGGGGTGAGAGGCCCTTCTAATGCTGAACGCCTTATATGTTATATCATAGTTCGTAAATTTCAGCTCATAAGAATGCATTGTAGACAACCGAGAGTAAGTTCCAGTTAGCCTGAGGTCATTTTTCACCTTGAAAGAGCAGTGGATATGGCACATGACTGGGGCTTTTCGGCCAGCAGAATTAATCGAGAATAGAGTAAGGGAATTAATTAGTATTGAATCTTTCTTCTGTTTCTATTTGAATTGTCAGTAATTGAATTTCAAGATTCGTAAGACCATATGTTCGCTGTGATTGTGCTTCTTCTATTCATTGTGAGCCTCATTACTGCTGGTGTTAAAATGCATGCCTAATTCCATTTGAAGATAACCCTGTCTATAGATCAGATGAAAGAAAAGGACATGTCTCGTTATATGAATCATAACCCAAGTACTAGACCAGATAAAAAAATATATAAATATCTCGTAATATGAGGAAGTAACATAAAATCATATTTCAATATTATTAGCGGGTAGGTGATTTGTAAAAACAGTTTGGATATATTAAAGAAATAGGAAAACATACTGGGGTTTCTGCTGAAAATGTTACGGCAATACGTAGAAAGATACAGAAAAACAGTAACTGGAAACATTCAAGGATCTCTGATAAACAGAAACAAAATCCATTGTTTTATATAATCTAAAATGGGGAACAAAATTTTTCACTATGTGAACAATTATTACAAATATAGGAATTTTATATAACAAAAAATTATGATAGACTAAACCGGAATATTTCTAATCAAATCCATGATATTTATTGGGGTTTCACTATACTTGTTCTGGCAACAATTGGCAGTTAATCGCCTAACAAAGTTTTTAGCAGAATATATGAATAACATAACTTTTATTGCCTTATAACATTCAGCCTATTCAAGAATGCATTATTATCAACAAAATAACCTAAAATGCTTAAGACACGTTTGCCAGAAACAAAAAAAAAATAAAATAACTAGTTCAACGAGCTTAGCCAAAGGATTAATCAGCAGAAAGACAGGTTGCAACCTCCAGAGGTCAGCTGGGTTAAACTTTACTTTAATTCCATGAATTTCAAAGCTTTGCAACATGACAAGAAAACGTCCCTCCAAGTTCAGAAGCATTTTATTCTTAAAAGAAAATTTCCTAATAGTTTTAGTGTGACGTAAATCAAGTGTGATGCTAAACATCCGGTGCCTACCCATTTATGATAGATATGTAACTCCCCGTATGATAATAACTCGACGCATTTGAAGTAAATTTAGTACAGTATTAAATGTATAAGCGAAATAAAGTGGAAGTAGTCTATTGTATTGTGTATATGGGTGAATTCAGTTATTGGAGTTTTTTTAGGAACAAATAAGTTACTATCAAAAATGGAAAGTTACCACCGTAATGGGCTTTCTTGCGGTTAACATGTCCATTTGGGTTTCGTTGATCAAGTAGATACAGATATGCAAGGGAAATTGAGTGAGTCATATAAAATTTCCTCGACTTAGTGATATTTCAATTCAAATTTATATAAAGGAACAAAGTGTATGACTTTTTTTTTTTTTTTTTATAAAACCTAATACTTTGCGTAAAATGGACACACACACACACACACACACACACACACACACACACAGTTATTCCCCACGGGCAATGACTCGCACAAATTTGAACGAATCCTCCAGAATCTTCATCACTTTACATCTTAGGCTGCTGTGAATTTAATGAGCAACAGAAGTAGCCATTTATTCACCACCAGCTGCAATACTGTATAGGTCAGTGGTTTTCAACCAGGGGGGAATTTCAGAGTTTTAAGGGGGGGGGGGATTGTGACCACAGATTGGTAGGCTCAAACTGGCTCTAGGACCACACAAAACGCAGTGTGCATCGGTCCACTCTACAAAGAGGTTACGCTGGGCTTTCTCTCCGCTAGCTTGTGTGTCCGTGTTAGCAGTTAGCATTTTGTTGCATATTATTTAAAATGCACCTTTTGAGGCTGACAATTTTGAAAAGGGGGATTGGGGGTGGGAGGCGGGGAATGACACTCAGACATATAGTGAGGGGGTGCATGGGACAAAAAAGGTTGAGAACCACTGGTATAGGTAAATCAGTCATGAGAATTTCTTATAAGTGAGAAATTGTTTGAGCTCATGGTATTTAAACAGTGATTTCTTTTGTCCTACTGTTTTGAATTATAATATATAGTTTCCAGAAGTACGAAAATTTTACAATGATTATAAATAATATGAAAAGCGGAAGAATTTTCTCACGAATGAAGAAAATTTTCAGCTGATGCAACAGGCAATCTTTCCTCTAGAGCACCTAAGTGCTTCAGGGGTTTTAACTTCTTTTCTCTATCAGACGTGAGCATTAGGTGCCATTATCTAATAAGAATAAACTTTTCAACCTTGCAATATAAATCTGATTTAATGAGAATTAAAATGATTACAGGAAACATTGTTTTTCTCAAAATTATCCATCAATATTTCCAACTTTCCAAGGCTTTTCATATTGCATCAACAACGCTCAAGGATGGCCTTACCCAGGTAATGATTTATCAGCTATATCGTATCCGAGAAAGTCAAATATTCTCTCAAGTATTTATGCCATATCAACGTACAGGAAACGATCCAGCGTTTGGACTCGAGAACTTCAGGAGTGTTTTCAATATCGAAGTCTTCGTGAAATTTTCTATTGTCAAAATACTCTCCATGGGGAGCTGTTATTGTTAAATACTATTTGGTACGACAAACTGTAAATTGTAAAGATTGCAGTGTTACGATAAAAAAAACACTTAGAAAAACAGGCAGACCGGTGAAACGACGGAGCTTGCGTTGCATGTATTTTCATAATTAATGATGAAAAATAATGAAAAATCCTTGTTATTTATATTATTGGCTTAGCAGGGCAGCCTACTTCTTTGCGAAACTGATCTCTCCTTGAAGAGAGAGAGAGAGAGAAGAGAGAGAGAGAGAGAGAGAGGACATAACAAAGAGAGATTATTGATCATCAAGAAATTTGGAACTTATTCTTTGACTTCATCCACCATTTGTGAACCTTTCAGAAGGCGCTACGACTTTATGAGAAGAAAACTTCCTCCCTTGAAGGCGAGTCCTTTCATGAAACGAAATTAAGAAGGTAATATCTGAAATACTGCTTTATGGACATAAGAAAGAATGTAAATTATTGGTATGAAGAAAATTTCCAGTTAGATTTCCTCTTCACTCTGGCATGAAATCATTTGTAAATAACGTTTGCTGACAGAAGGCGCTACCTTTATGAGAAGAAAACAGCCTCCAAATTCGATGTTTGTTCAAGTTGGTATGTAAACGAGAATTGAGGGGGAATATTTGTTTGTGTCGATATCATTATCCATAACAAAAACTACAGAAGATTCTTGCTTATTTATTAATTTAATTTTTCTTTTTTAATAAGTGGGATCTTTTCTTTAAGTATATCCCTTTACCTCCTCTTACTTCTTCCTAATGAACACCATATTTTTGAAAGCTTGAATTTCAAGTCAATGGCCCCTGTGGGCTTGTTCCATATGAATAGGTTTCTTCTTATGAATAATGACAATAAAATTGTTGTCTCTGGATTCAGAACTTGCTTATCTTTCAAGAGTAACTTTCTGAAACTCAGAATAAAAATTCCTTGACAATATTACGAAAATATACTGATTAGCGTGAATATATTAAGTATATATATATATATATAAATATATATATATATATATATATATATATATATATATATATATATATATATATATATATATATATATATATATATATACATATTTGCCGATGAATAAGCAGCTTATGTGAGATTGCGACAAAAACTGAATTTTTGTGTGCCGATGTAAGTTATCAAAGCATTATAGTGAACTAAAGGAAACGTTTTTTGAAGTGCATGTAAAAATGAATACTGCTTAAATAAAAAGCTGCACGTGTCAGAGAATCTTTTTAATACTCATGAGAAATCATTCTATGATGCTTTCTTGTTTGGCAGTCAACACAAAACAATTGTGTATGTCGGATTATTTTGCAAATTTCATGGACAATGACTAACTTTATTCGCAACCCTTTACAACTTTAGGTTGTTTGCACTACGGTTGGCGTTTTATGAAAACAGTAAAGGAAACCACTCACAAATGTTTAAGTACGATGAATATTTATAATGAAGACAGACTGCAGTAAATACTTCCCAAAAGAAATGAGTTCTCTCACTGCTGAATAATCTTTGTGTTCAGAAGTCGCAAAGCCATCGAAAAAAAGAATAGGAAATAATGAATGTTTGCGAGGATTTTTCTGAAAATTGATGCGTAGGGAAAGAGGGTGCTTGAACAGGTCACAAATGAAAAGAGAAGCAAAGGGTAGGTGAGAGAAGAGAATCCTGAGGAACGCTACTAGAAGCACGGCCAGGGCCAGATTTATCACTGTTAATTGCAAAAAAAAAAATAATAATAATAAATAAATAAACAAAAATAAATAAGTAAATAAAAACAAAAATAAATAATAATAAAAAAATTAAAAAATTATAAAATCGTGTCAGTACCAGTACTCCAAGAGCATAGGGAGATTCCTCATAAATATCGTATGAAATTCCTATACTGACGAATGAACACTCAAGGTTAATTTTCTCTCTCTCTCTCTCTCTCTCTCTCTCTCTCTCTCTCTCTCTCTCTCTCTCTCTCTCTGCCGTGTTCGGTTAAAACATTCCTTTTTAGCAGTACCCATGCCTTTGGGCTATCCTTTAGACAGTGTTCCACTGTGAGAACCCTGCTGCCCACTCCATATGTTTTAGCTGAAGTACTGCCTTCGTTTTAAAAGGAATAACTCAACTGATATTCTCTGCTCTTCCTCAGACAGTGTTCCTTTATGACCGAGGTTTGCACATGCAAGTCGTATATCAACATTCTGTCTTCAGCTGTCATTACGCCAGTCCCTGTAAGACAAGTTGACCTTCTTTCATATTTCATTAACTTTGGCAAAGAAAATTTCAGGCTAACCTTACTGGCGTGACATTTTCTCATCAGCAGTGTGCTGTTTAGCTCTCACCGTCGAGTTCATTACGGTTTTTAAAAGCCGATCTTAGCCTTAGCGGCAGAAGGGTCTATTTGCAGGGGATAATAGCAGAAGATTTAAAAGTTAAATAATGATGATGTTGAAGATTATGATAACGTGATTTATGATGATGGTGATGATGTTGAAAGGAAAAGAGAGATGGTTGGATGATGATGATGAAAAGTGCAGTGCCGAAAGAAAGCTACCAGTTTTTTAATGAAGAGAAATGTGATGATATGCAAGAACGTGGAAGCTACTAGGTGAAAAAAAATTATGAAAGTTGGTGAAGTTGCTTGGGATAAAAAGAGGAAAAGTGCAAAAATGAGAAAAAAAAATACGAGTAGGAAGGGTAGGAGAGTCCATTACTTAATGAGAATGAACTAAAAGGATGGGATGGAAAATAGCTTAAGATAAAGAATACAGAATTCATGTTAATGATTCAGGTGATAAAAGGGCTGCAGTTTTTCAAGCAGTTTGAATGATTAGTGAATTACTTATAGCGAACATTTAAAACCTTCGATTTTTTCAAAAACGATAAATAATAATCCACCCTTGATTGTCATTCTCATAAATCACGCAGTAGTATACATTAAACCATATAAAACCGAATCTGTATGATATAGTAACGAATTATTGTAATATTAGGAAGACGTAGGTTGAAACACAAATGCACGAAATTATTTTGAAAGGTGCGTGCGTCAGTACACCGTATGTAAATCAAGTTGTTTTAAACATAGATAACGGTTCTGACATTCCCTCACTTTGTTCTATATGATATGGAAATTCGTTGGTCGGTATATTCGACTTACTGAAATGTGGCGGCTGAATGTGCCACATCACTAGATTTGGATTACATGGTAACGTTCATTGGTAGATACGGCGTCACGGATATGAATCCCGTAAGAAAATTACAAAATCATCTAGAGTTGTATTTTGGCTCACTGCAGCTTGGATTTGTTTCAAAGAAATATAAATGAATTTTCTTAGCTATAATTAATTATATGTACAATTAATTTTCCAATATTTTAGTTTATTACATAATTCTGGTACTAAAAACAGCTGAAGAAAATAAGCACAAAATTGGCCTCGGCTAAAAAAAAAAAGATGCCCCAACTTATATCACCTGACCATTTTTCTACCTACTTTGTTCACTTTCTTGTCGTCCCGATGACGAGTCATTTATTCAAGTGTACAAACATTTTGCTGAATCGTTATAACACTACATTTTTCACAATCTCAGATCATGTTAATTTAATACATAGTTACCAAGCAGATAGTTCACCTTACTTTCATTCAATGGGTTTTGCAGAATTTCATGACCACAACGTGTTACATACTTTTTCATACTTTTCTGCCGGTAAATCATGTGAGTGTTTACTAAGTTTTGGGGAAATTATTTGTTAAATTATTGGTCTAAATAATGATCCTTTATTCACTTCTTTACCTACCATGTCCCAACTAATTTTTCTGGGGGCGCCTTCATAGGAGGACAGCGTTAAAGCTACAGTTCAAGCGTGAGCCTACACTGTACCAACAGTAAAATAAATATCAGCCACACATACGATAGATGAATTTGAATTTTTGTTTTTGATTGTTGAAGTTAAGAAAAATCTCGTTCGTGCTGTTCCATGTCTGTCAGATTTGAAGTTCTTTGATGACTGTCGCTGCCATTAGGGTGAATGGCCGACTTTCTTTTTTCAACTTCCGGGACGCGGGACGTTAAGGTTTCCTCATCCTCACATGGAGCTGAATACCTCCAACAGACATCACAAAAATGCATCTTTTAGGGGGGTCCATTGAGCCTGAAATTCACTACTGGAAAATCACCAGTGATTTACATCCCCATTCGTCCGCAGCTTTAGCTGTATTTCCTTTTGAACTGAGGTCTGTTCATCAAAGCCTTTGAATCGAACCCCGAGTGGCTACTGGCTTGTTCTTTGACGGATGTCAATCATATTTCTCTTTGCTTTTATACTAACATCACGTTGTCATCGCTTTTCTGTTCCCAAGGGCATGTCTTCCATTTTTCTGTAGCTTTATTTCTGTTTCACTTGAAATTTGAAGAGAACGTCATTTTCCTTGACAGTAGTTGCGGTCGTATAAGCAAATCCACCAATTTGACGGTAAAATGTAAGCGCCGATTATCGACTTTGAATTCATTCTCCTTTTCTTCTGATTTTATTCACTTAACTTGCTGAATGCAAACATCATAAACTAACTTTTTGAGATAAAAAAAAAAAAATGGTAGTATCTAACGGTGAGACTCAGGGCAAAATCCTAATGTTCTCGACAATATGACCTCCCAGAGAAGAAAATGCTAACAGCTGTGAAGGAAGTTATTATGGAGGATGGTGTAATCCTTTAAAGTAAGTTGTAAATAATCTCTCAGATTTTGACTCATGTCATTCATATCAGGTCCATATATCTAAGCATTCAGTCCATCACTGAGTTTTGATTATGATATTAAGTAAATATCTTTGACATATTTCTGACATGATAACAGAAATATCTCAGCATGGAAATAGTGGATGGGGAGAGAGAGAAAGAGTCAGGTAGACTGACAGGCAGAAAGAAAGTGAGACAGATAGGGAGAACGAAAGAAACAACGAGACAGACAGAAGAATTCGCCAGTCAGTACTGTTGAAGTACATGAATAAGTCTTCAAACAATGTCAAGGATAGATTTTAATTCTCAAGGGTATGACGAGAAGACCATTCTTTGTGAACAACACTGGCAAACAAAAACGGCGAAGAAGCCACATGATGCTGAATCATTGATTTTCTTTTGAGTACTGACTCTTCTGTTACATCATACCTTTTATCTTCCTCCATCGAAGAAACACACGTTGGTATGTTTAATCGGGGATATACTCTCCTTAAGAAGACGCATATAATGGTATTATTCACTGAAAACACATTCGAGCATTCTTTTATTATCAAAAGCGACGGGCTTTAGTGAAGTTGTCATTGTTTGAAAACGCATTAGAAAAATAGATTATTCTTAAGGAGTTTTAAAAGGCAAGAAACTGTTTCAGAATTTAAAGCTAGGCATCCGTCTCATATTTCTCTAGCAGAAAGAAATTTCACTTTCAGTGGTATGCATTGATAGCTATAGGCTTACCGAACACAAAATGAGGATCTTTGTACGTTATCTATACAGATAAATAGAGAAGGAGAAGGAGAAAGATATGGATATGAATGTCCTAGAACTCTCATATTTATCTTTTCACACAGGTATGATGATTGAAAGAAGTAATTACGCTAAGTGGAAATCGTGGGAAAAACTGCTCCTTTTCCCCTGAAGACTACCAGTTTCTAAAGGGGAAGTACCACTGTCTTTGCAAATACATATTTTATTTTTCTGAATTCGGTGCAGAAAAATAAAATCAAAATACACCGGCCCTGACGTGTTTTACAACAAAACAAAAGAGTAGCAAGAAAAATAATTCACGCAGTTCACACAGGGATCAGCTTTCAAGTTGTTTTTTCTTTCTCAGGAGGCATATGAACTTTAAGCTATGTAAATGATAGTATATTATGACTGAACTGAAACCATGTAGATCCGAAGCACTATAGGTTCTTATTTTTGTTAGGTAACTATATTTGAAAATAATGATTTCAAATACTTTTCAGCTGATTCCTACAATGAGTTATAGTTTTCGAGTAACTACGGCAAATAACTACGAATGGCCATTCAGTGATTGGGCCTATTATTTTCCCTACAGACTATTCTAGAAGCGTATCAGGGAATCTGTGAACGCATACGTTTACCTGTTAAAGGATACAAATACGTGTGAAAGCCAACAAAATTTTCTTTGTGATGGAGTGAGTAACTGACCTCCTTATGCTACCTTCGAGACAGACGACTAAAGTCTTCGACGCCGAAAATTAATATTAGCTAAAGGAAAATATACAGCGTCTGATAAAAAAAAAAAAAACTCTTGCAAAAGAAACGGCACGAAAATTCAAAGAAAACCGACTGAGGAAAGTCAACTTAGTTAAACTGGATCCACATTTAAAATGAAGGATGGTAATAAGATAGTTTGAAGTCCTTCCTTACGTGGGTATTGAAGGGAAAATAAAGAAAAATATCGAAGCAAGAAGTCGAGGGACTTCTGATCGACGCGTAATCAGTAGCAAATGTCCAAATGTTATAAACCGATCCTGGTCGTTTCGGCCGGAAGTCATTTAGGCGGTAGCATCCAAAACAACGTAAGACGTTATGTTTATGGTATTTACCGTCATTATTTTAATGTTTTACGTACATCCCCAAAGGGCTGGTACTAAACATGCGCCCATTTTGCACGTAAATGTGCTTACGGCCTAAACGACTTACGGCCGAAACCGCCTGAACTCTTATGAATGGCAAGCGTTAAACAAAACGGGCACTGAATAAGCAGGGAAAACCAGATCTCATGATTGCACACCAGATAGCTTTGTAAGAATCAACGTGCTTTGTGAAGGGGCACAACAAGTGTAGAGACTCAGCACACACTGTCCTATACAAAAATGCTGACAAAATAACCGAATGTTTCTTTCCGTTTTAAAATATCGTTTGACCAGTCCAATAACATTCAAACTCACGAAAACAAAAAATGAGTTTCACAGGGAGTCATATAACAGTTTGCAGTTTGCGCAAGTGTTTTGTTTTCTTTCCAAAAATGTTTCGGTTGTTTTGCGTTGTTTCGAGCAGAGATAATGGCTGGAGGGACAACACACAGAAAGAGTATATCCCGTTACACTCAGCTCAACGGACGTTTGTTCTCTTGTCATTTTACCTCTATTTTTCTTTGTCGTTTTAAGCCACCGACTATTCATCTGGTGAACTGAGAAACTGAATTGTTTATCTCTTTCTCTATTTCTGTCCCTCTGTCTATCTAATTTTCCAGGGCACTCTATTTTAACCGTCGTCTATATTATCTACCAAAACATAATGTATTTCATCTCGCAAAGGGTGATGGCAGTAGTGTACTCGAGTGTCCAAGTGAGCCTTAATTAGATATCAAAGGTTCATACGAATTTACCCTTGACCTTAACTTGATAAAAATACCAAATGGAGACCTCATATTTGACCAATTACCGTCGATGTACAGTTTGAGTTCAAAGCCAACTCAGAGATCATAGTTCAAGCAAGGGCTAACTTTGGCCATACTGCATGAATTCAGTCCCTGTGCAGAGTAAGGTCAACGTCAAGGTCATAATTAAAAGTTAAAGATCATATAGAAATCTGTCACCTACTGTTCATTTATTTTCACTAACTCATTTTATTCTTTAAAATTTACTCACACGTAATAGTAAATCATATGGCATGTTATTTTGATAATTCACATTTTACTGTAATTACTAGAGAAATTTTATCGTAAAGTTTAATTAATTAGGATGTCTTTCTGTCTCTCTCATTTATATAGTTTATATAAGTTGACTTATGTAAGTTCATGTTACCATTGCTTTACAAGATTTCAAAATGGACGTTTTTATTAGCCATATCACGTAGAGGCATACCAAATTTTTATATGCTTCTCACGTTAACATATATAGTATTATGGTAGTAAATTCACAATAATGCAGACACACACACACACACACACACACACACACACACACACATATATATATATATATATATATATATATATATATATATATATATATATATATATATATATATATATATATATATATATATATATATATATATACATACATATATACACACTCGTAGCCTCGGAATATTAATGAAGTGCCTCTTTACATCACAACAAATATTTTTCTTTTTTCTCTCTTTCTTTCAGGGAAGGAAGTTGAGAAATAAAACTGTATCAATATGCAAATATCTCAGTGAACGGGATCTCTGGCAAAACATTTTCTTCCAGCATTTGCATTCGTCTTAACTTTCGAATTTAAACAAACCATTTTTCAATTTTTCGTTTTGAGTGATTTTCATCAGCATTTTCGACCCATATTTTTTTCATCAATTTGTAATGAAACTTTGTTACAAGTGGAAAGATTCTTTTTCTTTCCTAATGATCCCTAATGACCTCGCCAAGGAGCTTGTATTTTTGGTTTGGTTTGCTCTTATTTGCCCCCTTGTTTGTCTGTTTGCGTGTACTTGTTTTTATGCAGAATTATAAAAATAATTAGGAGTGGATTTTTATACTAAAATTTAACCCGAGGCCATCCTCTTGAATGGTAAGAAGAAATTACTCTTTTGTAGAGATTAATTTTACTTTTGGGGAGATGGGCCGTCTTGCTGGTGGATTGCTCACCTTTATTCCTTGACACCATATTTGTACGGACCATTTCCGTAGATTTTGTTATACAAATTTATTCGTTCCTACTGCAAGGAGAGTCTGAGATGGGTTACATTCAGTTAACCTATAGAATTCCGTTTGGATCCCGACTGTTACCCTTTTATGGTCAGAAAAAAATCATGGTTTATGAGGTCTTTACGAACCACGAACTATTACTATTTCTTTTCTGCACCCCAAGCTAATCGTTCCTTCATCAAATAAACCCTGGCTGGAGTATACGTATCGTCACGACATGTCAGATTTCGTTTGGATGGCGGCAACTAACTGTTTCTGTTTCATGAAAAATTTGATCATAACCGTTTTTACCCAAAATTATGCTCTACTCAATTTATATATATATATATATATATATATATATATATTATATATAAAAATCATATATATTATATATATATATCATGAGGCTACAAATGTCTTTTAATATCAAATTCACCTACGAACTATTCCGATGGAGAATTTCAACGAAGGAATTAATAAGTTAAATCATCAAATAAACCCATGACTGGAATAACGACGTATCGACGTTACCACCGGGCCATTTCAAGATGGCGGCGGTGGTTCATGAAAACTGTTGTCATATGAATGGGTCCATGTCAAGGGTGCGCGTCCCAATGAGTGGTACCTATATATCATTTATACTTATATATATTTATATATATATATATATATATATATATATATATATTAAATATATTATATATATATATGATATATATAAATCACGGTGTGATAAAAATTTCATATATATATATATATATATATATATATATATATATATATATATATATATATATATATATATATATATATATATATATATATATATATATATATATATATATATATATATATATATATATATATATATATATATATATATATATATATATATATACACACACACAAAGACAAACACACATGAGATCACGAAGTTGACGTAAAGGCTAGAAAGAACACGGAAAACAGGCCATAAAACTAAAGAAAAATCTGATGTGATATATCTCAAATATTTTCTTTATCTAAAGAAATATTCCATTTCACGATAAAAAATAAAAAAAAATACATTATACCCTTATCATATGACATTTACTTCGGACCACAGACTTCATTCTGCAGCTGTTTCTCGAAGAGAAGGAAATATCAATTGAAGGATACTAGTCAAAGTTTTATCTGGTATGCGATTTTCATTCTAATTTTCAAAGTATTCCTACACATTCAACATAATCAGTAATTGTATTTTATTCAAAATAATATCAAGCTAGAAGTTAACGTTGCTGCAGTAACGCGATGAAAACTACGTTTAAGTTATAATTGTAAAAGGTTATGAACCTAAGCAAAAAAAAGCTCTTAAAAAGTAAATTATTTTTTTGTTTATCTATATACTGGTCACTAATGTATTAGATTTTTCGAGACTGCTCGAAAACACGAAATGACGCCCAAACTCTCTCTCTCTCTCTCTCTCTCTCTCTCTCTCTCTCTCTCTCTCTCTCTCAACATTTAGCTTCCCTTAAACGTGCAACAGTCTCTCTCTTTTGAAATGCCTCACTTCTCCCTCTGTGGGAGACAGTCGCCTAATTTCATAAGTATGCGCTGCTTTTAAGACTATTCTCAGCTCAATGCACTTTAAAAAGGTTTATTATTTGTTTTAAAAGCATCATATGCTGCAGTGACCAGTGAAAATTGATGTTCAAACTACAGAGAGAGAGAGAGAGAGAGAGAGAGAGAGAGAGAGAGAGAGAGAGAGAGAGAGAGAATTCAAATGTAGGCAGAACAGCATTTCTAGGTAAGCTTTAATGAATCAGCGTGCGTAACGTAATATTCCACAAACATTATTCCAGACGGTTATATAACCAGACTCCATAGAAAAGCGAGAGAGCCAGACGCGTTCAGTCCCCTGTAACAAGGAGCCTTTAACTCTTCAAGGAGCTGCTACAGAAGTGCCCTTTAGGAAGGACATTCACTTCAGCTCCTACTGTCTGGTAGAAAATATCCGACGACCCGTCGATGAAATTCCATTTTTTAATACCTTGTAACAATATCTGTTCTTACATAAATGCCATTTTTATTTAAAGAACAGATGATATTAAATATTTTCTCTAAACAAGAAATTAATACATTGTTTGTAATTAATGATTGCAGTAAGTTACTATCGTTCATGAAAATGTAATTAAATTGGTAGTGCTTGCAGTGGCTAATAGTAAGTTATCCTGTGTTATGCCGAACGTGCTACTGCTCTCAAATATTTATTTTGGTTCCGATATAGAGCCTTTTTGTACATCAGTTTAAGCAGGGACCAGTGCTTAATTGCAATGCCATACTAAATCTAACTGCAAAAATATTAGGGTATCGGTTCACGTATAGCTGGTATTACGTATTTTAGACGAAATGCTACAACGTAAGGTGAAGTTATATATCTCCTCATGAAGGTTACAATGTTTAAAAGGTACGGAAGGGATATAGGAATATATGCCAAAAGAAGAAGGAGTCCGATAAAAAAAATAGCATAACCTCCTGCGTTCTTTCAGGAATCGTGTACCGATCATTGAAATGATTGAATACTTCAATAATTCCTGATTGTTATTGCTAAATATATACACTATACTTCCCTTTATATGTTTTAAATATTGATTTTACATTTTTAATTCCTTTTCAAACTAGTTATACCCATTTTAAGGAAACAAAAAAATAATTTAACCAACCACCTCAGCACTCCTTAGTCCGTACCCAGCGGAACTGGAACAGAGGCAGTTTCTCTACTTATGGACACAACAACCTCTAACTCCTCACTGGAGTCTCTCGCTATCCGCAGCAATGGAGTCTCTAGTTTAGACCTGTTTCAGTAATTGTTCTTTACAGCTTTAAGGATGAAGTCTCATGTTCTCTTAGGTGGCCTTTGCCATCCTCCATGCCGTTGCATTTCACATTTCTGGTGAAAACCGACAAATATCTGACTGCTCGAATCTGGTGGTTCCGTGAGATGAACTTCCTTCTGCTGAAAGGTTTTGGGATTCTACCCTGCTCCCGTTTTCTGGAATCCTGTCGTTATCACATTTTCAAGTAGACATAATTAACGCTTCCTTCGATGTAACCCCACTCTTTACTACGTTTCCCTATAGTCTGGGCTAGTTATTACTGAAATGGATGTTTATTAAATCGGGACAAGGGAAGGGGCGGTTGTACAAAAAAAAAAAAGGATAGAAAAACAAAAAAAATAAATACATAAGCAAAATATGAAAAGGTCAAATTGTAGTTCATTGAGTGATTCTTGTTGACTGTTTGGCATTATGTCCCACTAACAATTAAATCGACAGAAAACCGACAAAGCTTTTATCACAATGGTGGGACCAGAGGTATGTGTAATAAAAAAAGAAGCAATGAAATAAAATAAAACTCATACTAAAATAAATAAATAAACAAGAGATTAAACAGAAAAATTATACATATAATAAGCAATCGTGTAAATATAATTTGCAACCAAACTCTATTTGTTACGAAAAACGTAGCCAAAAGTTAGAAAATTATCAATGAAAAGGGCAAATAATATACAATTTTTGACTGGGAATTTCTATATTACGCCTGTAACCACGAGTATGAATGAAATTGCAATATATTGCAATTTCCCAGCAATTAATATATATTGCAAGCGGCTCACCAACGATGATCTTTTCGGCCCTTTTAACACGATGCTTCCTCGACAAGAGTCGCATTTCATTTTTATGGGAGCCTTTCATTGTTTCTTTTACCGTCTCTTGCCATACGGGCGTTATTAAAGATAAGCCTTCTTGTAAGGATATGGAGGTGCCTTCCCTCTAGAATGTTATTTGAATGGGAAACAGGGAAATATGAGCGCAAAGATACTAACAACACATTAGCAATTTGTGTGGGTAAGTAGTTGTTGTATTTTATCCGCACTTGTGCTGTCATGCTGAGACCCTTGCATTTCTTGAGCACCATGAAAGTGTCATGGAAAACTGATTATAAAAGGAAAACTTCATTTAACAGAATTCTCATTTTATCCCAGAGCTGTGAAATAGTGCAAATATGCAATTAGAAAACGTACGTCAGTGTATGTTAAATATAAAATTAATTGACTCTTAGTAATAAAGATTAGTTATTGAATTTTTTCTGTTTAATCCTAAGTGATTTTGATAATCAGTGATACAACGAATGTGTCCTAAAGTTCTTCAAGCAAATTATATGTTATTCAGCCAAGCTAAAAAAGAGAAGAAAATACGAAATCGGTTTAAAATCCTTTTTCCTTTTTCGTACGTTTTAAATTCTTTCTAAGAGCCTAAAAAGATCGGTTGTTTAAATACCAAATATTTATTCTATATATGTTACGACATAAAAGCACATAAGCTACGGATGTGATATTTAACGTATATAAAATATATATCAGATGTTATTTTTAATTTTTCCTTCATGTCTAAGGAACAATATAGAAAACTCAATATCAAATCTGCTTCAAAAAGTTGGACGAGCAAAGAGATCATCGTAATTTTTTCTTCGTCTAAGTGAATTCGGCATCTCTCAGTCTGTCTAATCTAAATGACCTTTCCACTCATTCTCGCTTGAATCAATTTTCGTAAATGACTTGTCATTTTTGCGGACTGAAAAATTATAAGATAAAGCGACGGAGTGTAAGAGATCAAGACGATGTTACCAGTGCTCGGAGATTATGAGGGACAAGGGAGTAATAACATGACTCATTTCAGGTGTGAATTTATGCTCGTTATTGGTTCGTGGAGGTTTCTTGATGTTCATCGTTCGTGGATACTTAATAACATGTACATTATATATGACTGCTACGATTGCTATAAAAAGAAATGACTGTGCGATGTGAGAACTCAGTTTTTTGCACGTGAAATCCCGCTAAAGGAGAAGAGCTTTACAAGAATTAAGTCAGTCGTGAACATTAAGTAAATCTTTTACAGCTGTCGGACTTTTTTTTCAACGGACTTTGGCAATATGTATATATGAAGTATACAACTAACTCTGAGTAATCACAATGACAGACGGATAGGTTCCATATAAACATATAAGATTGAAGAGTACGTAATATATATAACCAGTAATTAATGACATGTAGAATATCTATATTGTCATACATTACCACATAAAGATTAAACATACCAATATAAAAAAAATAATTTCCAGGAAATTCATGCGGTGAGTTAACGTATGAGAAATGCTTACATAGTAAACATAATCTAGATGACCAATCTGTTTGCAGAGCAACTGATGGGTTGCTTAAGTGGGAAGCGGAGAGAGACATGAAAATCGATTTCATTGGTGGAAAACATATAAGATGTTTTACCCGAATGACCTGATTGACGACGACCCTCATATCCCTAAAGAAAATGTTTTTCGCTCATCATTTCTTATAAGGCATTTTGCTTCAATCGTAATTTTTTTTTAAAAGAGTGTATTCCCAGTAAATATGTAAATATAATAAAAGAGATAAGGTTCCTAGAGTATTATCATGTAGAGTCAGATGGGAGGATAGAGTGAGAAATAAAATCATAAAGGAAATTACACAACTGAGACAGTATGTACTATCGTTCATGGGTAGTGAAATTCATCTCCGTCGTCCCTATGCCATTATTTTATCTACATAAAGAACTCTCGTAATTTCCTTTATGATTTTATTTCTCACTCTATCCTCCCATCTGACTCTACATGGTAATACTCTAGGAACATTATCTCTTCCGACTTTAGTGCCATATATATATATATATATATATATATATATATATATATATATATATATATATATATATATATATATATATATATATATATATATATATATATATATATATACAATCATATACGATAGGAATATCACCGATATATAAGTGATAAATGGATACAAATATAGCTCAGTGGTAGAACGTCGACTGGAGTTGCTGGTTGTTCTGTGTCACGCGACCCGGCAAAATCCATTTATCACTTATAAATTCCCCTTTGGTTACAATATGAATATGATATTGAACAGTTCATGATTGTCTATAAATCACGGTGTGATAAAATTTCATATATATATATACATATATATATATATATATATATATATATATATATATATATATATATATATTATATATATATATATTCCATAAGCATTTCAAGCATATTCTAACTAAATTTAAATGGTTAGATATTTCATTTTCTTGGATATTTAAATACAACTCGAACCATTTACATATTTCATTTTCTTATATAGATACAACTCGATAATATATTTCGTGTCTAAGAAGATTGCCAGTATTACATATATGTATACTCCATCGTACATGCATGTCTATAATTTGTATATGACTATGGTGAAATGTAACAGTAAAAAAAAAATCAAGCCTGTGTTATCGATCAAATACGCCAGACCCCTACTTCAATGTTACCGATGAAGTCTGGGACGTCTAGTATTGACGTTTCAAGAATGTTCCCTTGAACACTTCCTGAAGCCTAGATATTTATGGCGCTCTTTAACAGTCGTTTCGTATGTTGCCACCTTCCTCTACACCAGTGGTTCTCAACCAAGGGGGAGTTTCTCCCTACGGGGGAAATTTCAGGGTTTCAGGGCGCGAATTGTGATCAAGGGTTTTTGGTATTATATGCATATTTGGATTGCACCTTTTGAGGCAGTCAATTTTGGAAAGATGTGGGGGGTTGAGGGGATGACATCCTGACATATGATGAAAGGGTGCATGAGCCAAAAAAGGTTGAGAACCACTGTTCTACACGTTCCGGCCTTTATCAGTGATTTAATCTCTGATTATTTTTTCTTCCCTACTTATATATATACATGCACAAATACAAACATACATACATACATCATACATACATAGAAGAGAGAATGATTTGGTTTTGGTGGTTTACGTTACTATTATATATAGGAAAGGTGTTTTTTTTTTCATTCTTCCTAATTGTTTTATTTGTGGTCACTTAGAGATTACAGTCATTGGTATTGTTCTGGATTAAATTATATATTCATTGGTTTTCTTTACTTTTTTACAAATTATAAGTAAAAAAAAACAGTGTAAATGCTCTATATTAACTGTAGTCTGATTTCTTTGATGTTTCCTTTGATTCATTTTGTTTTCTTTTATTCTTCAATTTGTTATGGTCAGCCTTTTATGGCAATACTGCAATTCTCGAAAGCTGAATCCCTTATATAATTTAATGACTAACAGAAATATTGGCGCTTGGAACATGAAATTGTAATTTTCCTTCTCATACAATTAAAAGATAATCCTAGATTTCTCTATTGATATTCCTCTTTGCTTTTTATTTCCCGATTCTGGATGAAGATTGGCTTTTCGAACTGCGTAGTGAAAATGGAATCTGGAAATGAGGTTTCTGTGAGGAATGAAAACAGATTTCGCTGATTTCCGTTCATAATGCAAACTGAATTTCGGATTCTAGTGGCCCATGGAAGTCGCACGATCTCGTCTTTTCCAAAAGATGCAGATATTTTTGCTCGAACTCGCGCGTTCATGAAACTTCTCCCCGAATGCAATTCCATTCCAGAGTGTTCTCTCTCTCTCTCTCTCTCTCTCTCTCTCTCTCTCTCTCTCTCTCTCTCTCTCTCTCTCTCTCTCTCTCTCTACATGTATAATATGCATGTGATGGGTTAAAATGTCAATTTTTTCGTCATATTTTAAAAGAATTGGGAAGGCGAATTTTCTCCAATCGCCGGCGAGTCATGCCGCCTGAATGAAGTTATATAAGCCGATAGAATCGTATTGAAAGGAATCATTCATTTGCACATTCCAGTTTTGATAATTGCCTGCAAATTCCGGGACGCAGATAAATATAAACATGATAATCACAAAATTATCAGCCGTGTGATGTGATCTGTGAATGGGATGTGTTTTAAGTGCATGCATAGCAGGAAATAAAACAAGCAAGCCATGGAAGTGAAGGGAAACATGAAGACAAAACTAAATAGAATACTTAACATATTGGGGTAACGAGCAACCAAGATGCAATTACACGGAACTTCAATATTGATGATCATCGGTCTATTGTTCCAGTGGCAGATGTTTGTTCTAACCGCATTTCTGGATCCTAACCTGGAATCTGCAAAGAAATCGTAAGATGTAAGAAGAAAAAGTCTGACTATATTATAAAACAATTAAATTCATGTCAAAGGCTTTTGAGATACAGAGAAAGATGACAACTGTATTTGTAGCATTACTGCGTCTACTACCAAAACTTTCTTCCAGGTGTATTACTGCTTACAGTAAAATAATTTATATCCGCATGTTTGTCTGCGTAACTTTTTCCATCTACCTTAATCCCTATTCTAAAATTATCTATTCAAAGATCTATCACGGCTAGAGCTTAAGAAATGACCGACTGATTAAAATCTAATCAACAACTCTCGATGACTGCCCACGCCCTTTTGTAGTTTGTTGTTCATATGAAGATTTACAAAGGTTAAAAATTTCAATATAGATACATTTTTGTTTAGGTGGCTTTATGCGGGCACAGGCAGACCTACCTAATATACTGAGTGGCTAATAAGTGAGGCACTTTTATCATAAGATTCTCAAGTTTATGTTTTCTGAGACTAGACACATTTCTTTTTCCCCGATTTTCTGGACGTGATGTAAAGTATTATGTAGAGCTTCAGTATCTTTTAAAAATAACTTTAGAATTTACATTATTCGGCCAGAGAGCGCATAAATTGTATTGTTGTTCTACAAAGAAATAAAAAAGTATACTTTAGTTTAACCAGACCACTGAGCTGATTAACAGCTCTCTAGGGCTGGCCCGAATAAAATTTACAAATGTTAACTTACTTTTCTTAAGGTACTGATTTCAGAAACGGCTAAACCAATATTTAACCGTAATATCAATTTCTTCTTAAATACTTGTTGTCAGAGTTGGCTATTTCAGGGTATTTTCTCTGGCAATGTTTTTTACAAAGCTTGAACTGAGATGTAGACTCAGAAGATTCTACATTTCGTTTGGTGACGTAGTTTGCAAATAAAAGAGATAGAGATGATTGCGTTAACGATAACTCTCGTTCTTAACCACATCACGCGAGGAACCTCGACCGGCGTGAGTTCAGCAAGCATTTCAGCAAATCTAGTCCGCAGAGTCAGTAACATGGAAATTCGTTGGCTTCTCTGCTTTCCTGCTATATTCATCTCACCGACGTAGGGCCCAAGACTGTCATGAACTCAAGGTTCTTTGCGGCGTCCCTTCGGCCCCTAGCTGCAGCCCCTTTCTTTACTTTTGCTGTACCTCTGTTCATATTCTCTTTCTTTCATCTTACTTTTCACCATCTCCTAACAATAGTTTCATAGTGCAACAGCGAGGTTTTCCTCCTGTTACACCTTTAAAAACCTCCTCTACTCTCAATTTTCCTTTTAGCGCTGAATGACCTCATAGGTCCTGGCGCTTGGCCTTCGGCCTAAATCTTATATTCCAATTCCAGTTCCAACAACAACGCGCTCTCTCAGTAATGGATACGAATGATCTTTATTGACTGGCGCTTGCATCTAAATGCGTATCATTTAGTTTACTTACGGTTAAAGGTCAGATATAGAAGATTTATAAACAGATAGAACAGAACTCACACAACGCATGTCAATGTATGTAATCACTCAAAAAGTTTTACTGATAAAACGTTAAAACCTGCTAATCTACTCTGGCGCTGCCTTCGTAAGCGCGTCGGATTAAAATACTAGTGGTGGGTCTAATTACCTGCAGTTTCCTTAAACAGGGCTTTTTTTAACTGATTACTATCAAATATTTACGGTTTCAGGATGTTAATATAATACTTCAGAGGTCATCGCTGTGAATGTTTTAATATTTTCATCTCCAACTGCCATCACTATCGTTGTTTTATCTCCTTCATATGTGTGAACTTTGTACACATAGGCCTACGACTGTTACAAGTTGAACTATTAGTCTTATTGACATCAACAAATACGACTTTTGTAAAGATTTCCTTCACATTATTATTGATTAAATTTTGAATGACTAATCCTATGTATATTGTGAACTAGTGAAACTTAATATAAAATATACTGAACTAGACTAACAGATTTACGTCTATTTTTTGTATACATAGAATATAATCGCACACACACATACATACATACATACATACAGTATATATGTATGTGTATATATATATATATATATATATATATATATATATATATATATATATATATATATATATATATATATATAATATTATCATGTAATTTCTCGTTTCTTTCCTGATATGAAGTGTTTCTTGGCAGGAGTATGATGAAATAATATCTTGGTCTCTTGTAGCCTGTTACGGATGGTTTGAGCAGCAACTGAAGGGAGAGCGTAATGTTCTCATAGCAACATCGGTTGTCAGGGGAGTTTGGCGGAGTCCTTCCTGATCATCCGAATGACCTCCAACATTGGGGGTTGTCCTCCAGTTTTTACAATGAATTTATCATTCCCCAGTTCAGACCTCTATAATTTGTTTTATTTACGTAAGCTGCCGATATCTACGATAGAAACATTAGATCGATAACATTGTGGTGCCGCTTAGTATTCAATCGTCTTTTAAACTTTTCCCCCGAATGTGGAGTCTCATTCTTATGAGATTTTTTCTTTTTTTGTTTGTGACAACGATAATGGTAATTCTTTCATTTATAAACAGTGATGGTTATTGATGTTCAATGAGCTTTATCTGGATTCGAAATATAGTTTCTTCTTTGATATTAAAATCATCTGAAAATTTTTTCAAAATGTTTCGTCATTTTACGTAATATGAATTTTTCACTCACCATTCTTTTTTATATTGTTTACCGTATGATTAATAACCAAAATCGAATAAAAAAATTACATTTCCTTGTAAATATCAAAAGAACAAATTACTGTTAGGTGAACGAAAACTTCTGGAACATGTTGCAAAACATTATTGAGTGACTGTACATCTCATTTTACTGATAAAACGTTAAACCTGCTGATCTACTCTCCCTGCCTTCGAGTTCGGATTAAAAGCTAATATTCCTTCAGCCGGTTATTTTAAGATATATCAAATATGACTCCGGTTTCAGATAATGTGATGTAAATAATGACACGGTATAATCAACAGTTTGATTCAAGAAGCGTGGTTCAGTAAAAACACACACACATTATATATATATATATATATATATATATATATATATATATATATATATATATATATATATATATTATGATTAGCAAGAATTCGTTAGCAAATTGCCTCCCCTACTTTGTTGTGTTGGTTGTGTGTGTTTCATTTACTGCCACAAATCGATAGACCATCTGTCTATCGACTTAAAAAAAAGGGTTTAAAAGATTAAAGGCGCTCCCATTTTTGATAAAGATCTTTCCTTCGAGGCAAAAGTAATCTGTTGTTTCTCCTATTTCAATGAGTCAAAACATCTGTGTTGTTACCCCATAGGAGGATAAAAGCAAAAGCCCACGAGTTAAACACGCGGGCTTGTGGAATGAAGACGTCCCCAACACCTGGCCCCACTGATTTGCATCCCAACCACGTGGCCCTTTCCAAAGTATACGTTCCTCGTTTTTAATTGAGTTTCGATCCCCATCGCTGCCCTTGCAATAAACTCGTCCTCGGAAATCGCAAGTCATCCACAAAAATCTTTAAAATTTTGAGGATAGATGTCCGTGCCAACTATTAAAATTATTTTGGCACCCTCAGTGCAGCTTCGAATTCATTATTCTTTTGTCTATTTTCATTACTGGCGTATAGGATTTTTTTAAATTCCTATTTCATTAATTTTGGCAGAGGATCCTAGAAGCTTCCGACTGTGTCTGAACCCCATAGTCATTCAATCCAGTATGGAATATCCTTCAGGATAGTAATATTAGTTTTTCATGATATCATTTATGTAAATACACTAAAATTTGCCCACGGACAGTAATATTTCCTCAGTAACCAGAGATGCTCATATGAAATTCTCCTTTGTTTTCCTCTTTTTTTACGTTTTCCCGTACCCACGAAGTCAGAAATCACAAGGCTAAATTACCTTAAATTGTTGCTACCTGTCTCACAGAGCATATTTCAAACTAAAACAAAAATATTATTTTGAAAATATATCATAATATAATATATTATATATATACATTTATTTATATATATAACAAAGGTAAAAATATATATATATATATATATATATGTGTGTAAATGGGTGTTTATGAGCACTCTTCTAAACCTCCTATCATTCAGCAGTTCTCTTCCCCAGCCAAACATAATTTATTAGTAGCTCATCGACAGATCAAAACATTCAGTTTGGGCTCCCATGTTCATGGTGTATATCCTTTAGTTAGTCTAGCACGTATACCTGTGGAATACACACACACATGAAAAATATATATATATATATAATATATATATATATATATATATATAAATATATATATATTTCTCATGATCAACTTTGGCAATATAATATATATATATCATATATTTTATATATATATATAGTATTTGATTATGTTCTATATTTCCAGTTAATCTATGGTTTTTGTTACACAGTTAAAACGTGTTTGAAGGATTAAAAGTTTGTTATTGTCTGTGTTATTTCTTCCGCATTATTGCTTATTATCTATTTTTAATATTCATGAATATACAAATTTAAAATTTTGAGGATAGATGCTGCCAACTATTAGAAATATTACTCAGAATCTTTACTTTAGAGCAAGGATTTTTTTAAAACAAAATTTTTTTAACCAGTTTATGGCAAATATCTAATCTAATTAGTAAATTACCACAGAAGATTAAGAGAGAGAGAGAGAGAGAGAGAGAGAGAGAGAGAGAGAGAGAGAGAGCCGGTAAACAATATTTTTGAAAATATATCAGAACGAAACTTGGGCAACAAAGGTAAAAATTGTGAGGAGTAATGAGTATGATATTCTCTGTGCGGCGAATTTCCTGTCAAAAATGGTTTGGGCTCCCATATGATCCTTTATTTCACGGAATACGCAGAAAGAAAAAATAAATGAAAACTTTCTCGTGATCAACTTTGGCAAGAATTGACGCATCATATATTTTTTCACATCAGTATTTGATTATGTTCTATATTTCCAGATATATTTGCAGTTGTGTTTGATGGCAATAAAGCTTCTTTTCAGTTTATTTCTTCTTGCTTAATTTTTTTTTAATCCAGGTGGCATTCTAATCTAATTATAGGCCCATAAGATTAATACTATCTTTCCCAGCAGGGTAAATAGAGTAAGGAAACTTACAAATATCAAATGAGAGAAAAGTTGTTTACTTTGGCATTAACTAGAACCTGTTGTATTGGAACCATAATTGTAATAATGCGAATATCACTTCAGGATGGGTTGCCCACTAAAGGCATGTTTTTTTCATACTGATATATTGCAATGAGCCGTCATAAGTAAAACACGTTGGGTCGTATTTTCAAGATGTGTAGGTGTAAAAAGAAGTGTTTACAACTTCACAGATAGTCTGACCTTTACATTGCTCATAGCATATTCAGTAACTGCGTAGTTACCAGTGACGCCCACACTTACACAACTGCGTGGACACGCTTCAGGATACAGATGACAAAGTAAAACAATGAAATTCTTTGGCTGGTCTGTTTGACGACATAGATCTTACTGAAAAAATTTGCTAAAGTTGAATTTGAAATTATTCAAGTAGAAAAGAAAACCTGATGGGCTAATAATGCAAATTACAACTATTACAACAATTCGTGTATGCATACCCGCATCCACAAATAATTTGGCAAGTTTAACTACAAATTAGCATTTATCAATGGAACGATAGAAATAATTTTCAAAGACTGTAGTCTGAAATGCTTACATGCTTCTGCCGTTTCAGTCCACTCTTAGTTTCAGTCCACTCTTAGTATATGCGTACTTAGTGTTTATAGTCCCCTTAAACTTTTGTTGTCTTACTCCATCAATATTTCATTTTCTTAAATTTTTAGATTATATAATCATATATGTATTTAAAGTTAGGGGTGGCTGCAAATCTCTCAGGTGACCTTTTAAGATTTTTCCTCTCCCTCTTCTTTTGTGCTCTACCCCATTTTGACATTTCGTCCCCTACCTTCGACGGGATAGTTTTTGAATTTTAGTGTCCTTTATCAGTAGCCTTTTGTTTCCATGTTGGTAAGAAAATATTGATTTTATCTGGCCTCTACCTATCTCTCAACGTGAATAGATGATAAAAGATTTAGAAAATCATGGGAAAGTGTGTACACACACACACAAACTACACAAACACATTTCTCAACACACAATAGATGATACATATATATATATATAAATATATATATATATAATATATATATATATATATATATATATATATATATATATATATATATATATATATATATATATATATATATATATATATATATATATATATATATATATATATATATATATATATATATATATGTGTGTGTGTATATGTGTGTGTGTGTGTGTATTACTGATGTGTTGAAAAATATATGAACACAAGAGATATTAATAATTAAATGGCCAAACGCAATCAAGACAGATAGATAAATAGACTGATATAGATAGATGTAGACAGGCTAGAAATATTAAGCGAGTGCGACTACCTTTACTAGAGACTGAAAATATAAAACAAAATTATTTATTTACAATAGAAACCTAGAAAGTCTCTTAAGGGTACCCTGCGTTATCCAGTTCTTAAGTGCGCCGTTCCCAAAGCCTTCGCCTCTTCCCACTAACGTCATTTGTTTGTTTACAATTTCATTAGTTTAATTTCTCTCCTGACAGAAACAAAACTTTTCTTTCGTATATGGCCCATAAGAGATATCTTCATTGACCTTAAATATTTTTCTCCACTTCTAATATGCCTTATGTTGTGAAAAACATAACAATAGATATGAATATATGTGCCAATTTACAAAGGTTGGATTTATGTGCAGTTTTCTTTTGTTTTATCTCCTTCATTGCCTCAACTATTCGTAAAACCCATTAGGCAATTTTCCTTTGTTTGTTAATGATTTGACATTGATACTGAGCATCGTGGTCGTCGAGTCAATTGAGGATGATTTTGTTTCAGTTCTAGATACAGGAATTGATTCTAGGAAATATTAATAAAGAAACAAATTCATGTTTAACATAACAAGTAAAAAAATGCGCTGAAGTTTCTTCGGAGCAATCGAGTTTTCTGTACAGTCGCTATAGCGTATAATTAAGGCCACAGATAATAGCTCCATCTTTCGGTGGTCTCGGTATAATGGTGTAAGAGCCGCGGCCCATGAAACTTTAACCACTGCCCTGTGGTGGCCTATCCTATACCGTTGCCAGAAGCACTATTATGGCTAAATTTAACCTTAAATAAAATAAAAACTACCGAGGCTAGAGGGCTGCGATTTGGTATGCTTGATGAATGGAGGGTGGATGATCAACAAACCAAATTGCAGCCCTCTAGCCTCAGTAGTTTTCAAGATCTTCTGAGGTCGGACAGAAAAAGTGCGGACAGAAAAAAGTGCTGACGGACAGACAAAGCCGGCACAATAGTTTTCTTTTCAGAATATTAAAACCGAAGTAGGTGGGGATTATAACGAACTGTACATTAGTTCTTTCCTTATTCAAAGAAATAGAAACAATAGGAAAAGTTACATCTGCTTTTGAAGTTTTATTTACTATCCCATCGCAGCATTGCAAAATATCATGGCTCCGGTAATCTTCGTTTTGTGAAGGCTACAATTTTTCATAGGGTTTGAATTGCACGGTAAGGTAATCTCTTTGCTATCACCGATTCTCGCTATCAATAAAACTTCAAATTCTTTAGGCAGGTTTTCATTTTCGCTTCGACTGGGTATAATGCATTCTGTTACGCGCCCATTGCCAAGTCCATTTTCAACCCTATCGTGTTTCGTGTTTTTTCAGAGAGAGAGAGAGAGAGAGAGAGAGAGAGAGAGAGAGAGAGAGAGAGAGAGAGAGAGAGAGAGAGAGAGAGAGAAGTAATTTTGCATAAAATAGCATACACATTCTCTTGATACACTAACATTCAAGTTCCGTTTTTTGTTGAACTAAAACATCAGGAAAATATTCACAAACGAATAAAAATTTACCTTGAATTAATGGCAGTGATAATAACATCAATTAATGCATTTGCTCCCATAGCTAGACTTTAAAGGTTTCGTTGTCAAACGGGCAGACGATACCAGCCTGAAAGGAAAAAGAAAATGTCATGGTATTAGATGGCGAAAAGTTAAAGTGAATAATTGCAAAATTTTCTTCTCTTTTATCATTTAATTCGGTTGCAGGGCGATAGGAAAGCTTGCATGCATAGCAAACTTTAGAATAAGAGAGACCATCAACCCATGTCATACAAACAATTTGGCAGCTCTGCTATATTCCTTCTTTCTGTTATTTTACTTGAATGGTTGAGGCATTTTTATCTATTATATATGATCTGGGGGATATATTTAATTATCTGACATCGGATTACGTCTATTGTAACCAAAGTCCTCTTCCTTGGTATGAGTCATAGCCTCTACCATTGCTTGCACAGGCCTGCTTTAGAACATCATGGGTTATTTTCAAGGTCTTAATTTTTTATTAATTTACATATTCAGTCCTTTTCTTTCAAATTAGATATTTTCAGTTATCCTCTATTCTTCTTCTTCTTTGTTCTGTAATTTCCATTCATATAAATGATTTAAGAAGACTTGCCAACATCTTTTGCAAGCGCAAACGTAAACATTAAGTAAATGAAAAATAAAGTAAACAAGGAAAGAACAGTAGGAAATTCAGCACCTTGGAAGGAAATAATTGTTAAAAAATGCTTTTATTAAGTAATGCGACGAAATTCCCTATATTACTTGATTGAAATTCTTATCTGGTTTACTTCTGACGGTGATTCTAGCCAAAAAATTTTGAAGTTAACGAATCAAAATTAAATCAAGAATCAAAGTGTTATATTTGTCATTAGCCAGTGAACGAAAAAATAAAAGGTTGGGTAAAATCTTATGCTTGCTTTAAGCAGACACATAAATGATTTGGAATGAGTAAACGGAGTAAAGAGAGTAAAAGCTGAAAAGAAGTGCGCGCGGGCTTAATGGTACCATTATAAAATACAGTAGTAGAAAAGGACGAAGAAGAAGCAATAATACAGAAGTTTATCGTCCTCTGTTGCCAGTTGATACAGAAGCGCGGCTTCATTTTAAGGAATAATAACAGTAGATCCTCCAAGAGTCGGGAAACTTCGGAAACTAAATTTGAGAAAGTTTTCCAGACCTTTTCCAAGTCTATCATCTTTTTTATCACGCTCGCCTTTTTTTAATTCAATTTTTGCCTTTCTGTCTGCGTTGATTCATTTAGTAACTTTAAACTTTGAAAAAGAACACAGCTGTAAATAAAATTCGAGGGAACTGACAATGTCCTTTAAAAAAAAATAACTATATTCTATTAGTAAAGTTTCCTGCCGTTCAGTAACAAATTCTAATCTCTTAGTTATGTATATCCATATATCTTCAACATTTCAGAATGACTATGGAAATATACATGTCTACAAGTCCATTTTTAACCGTTGCAAAAAAAAAAAAAAAAAAAAAACTACAAGATCTTTCTATAGACTTCAGTTACTAAAAATGGAGGCCAAAGTGTAGGTCCTAAATCTAACCTCATCAGAGCCCCTTCTATATAGAGCAGTGGTTCTTAACCTTTTTATTATCACGCCCCCTTTAAGAGTTGTCCTTCCCTCCACCCCCCCCCACCTTGCATCTATGAGTAAAATTCCCTCCAAGATTTAAAGGAAATAAAAAAAAGAGAGAGAGAAGGGGTTTCGAGGGATAGTGAGGGAGGTAAATAATTACGAAACACGGAAAGCCCAACAAGTGTAACTAGAGTAGACTGTAGGAAACTAACGTTATAAGGCGATACTTTAGCATTTTTTCATAAACTTCTGAATATTAGTTCCTCACTCTTGTTAAGAGAATAACGAATATAGTTAGAGAATTTGTAATTTTTCCCTAGGGCTCGTGCCTCCCCTGGAAATTGCTGACGCCCCCCAGGTTGAGAACCACTGATATAGAGGTAACGTTCAGAGACTTTTAAAAGGTTCCCTTCCATTTCCGCACCTTATAAAAGGTCAGAGATTGAAACCTCACACATTCATAAATCCAATTGCAAACGAAAGGTTCCTCCTGCTCTATGGCAGACGTAATTATCTTCAAATTCTTGGATAAGAGGTGTGTTATTTTCAGTCTTACAGAAGAGGAGAATAAAAATGGCGATGTGAAAATTGCTCACTACTAACGTCCCATTTAGTGAACAAGGCTAAAACATACGCACTTACATACTATATAAAAACAAGTAAATAATGCGCCGAAGTTTTTTCGGCTCAGTAGAGTTTTCTGTACAGCGTATAATGCTGTATGAAACTCTCAGCCACGGCCCACGGAACTCTCAGCCGGCCGTGGTGACCTTTGTTGTTGCGTTGCCAGACGTACGAACATGACTAATTTTAACCTTAAATAAAATAAAAACTACTGATGCTAGAGTGTTGCAATTTGGTATGTTTGATGATTGGAGGGTGGGTGATCACATACCAGTTTGCAGCCCTCTAGCCTCAGTAGTTTTTAAAATCTGAGGTCGGACTGAAAAACTGCGGACAGACAAAGCCATCTCAATAGTTTTCTTTTACGGAAAGCTAAAATGACCTAATTGTAATCTTCATCAAAACTGAAAAGGAAAAATTGCACAAAAATCTTCATTTAAATGCAACGTAAACGTTGATTCGACGAGAGAATTCGAACGCACAGGACAAGACTATTCATTTACAAAATAAAACCTGCCATTTAATGCAGTTAGGAAGATTATACGCAAAAAAAAAGAGTACAAAGCAATCATATATGAAATGAATCAACACGACTAGCGCATATGACACCAACCGTCAAAATTCATTGCTAGCAAATCGTGGCAGGCAGCCCCGGTCAGCGCTTCGTACCCTTCCAACCACAAGTTCCCCTTTAATTAAGGTTTGTTTAAAGACCGTGTAGGACCCCAACACCATTGGCAGAGTTGATGGCTTCTCCCTGTCCCTGTCAGTAATTACGACAAGGGAGGACAGTGGAAGTGGCTGATCCCGGATCATGAATAATCTTCGAAAACTCTTTCTGTTTCGTTTATGAATTTGCAGGATACGTACAGCACAATCAAGCAAATAAGCATATATATATATATATATATATATATATATATATATATATATATATATATATATATATATATATATATATATATATATATATATATATATATGTACACAGACATATATATATATATATATATATATATATATATATATATATGTATGTATATATATATATATATATATATATATATATATATATATGTATGTATGTATGTATGTATGTGTATGTGTGTATGTGTCTTGGAAGAGTAATGCCTACTTTATTCTCAGAAATACTGCATAGTCATCTGCTGGCTGTAGCCATGCTTAAAATACATGTGCACCTAATGTGTTTCATTTGAGATGCAGAATTAGGCATTTTTGAATAGAGTAATAAACTTACAATTATATAACACTTGCGCTAAATTTAATATATACTTTCAATTCCCAAATATGTTTGGCAGTTTTACCTGAATTTTTGAGTTTTAGTAATATCATTAATGAGCGCAAAATCATTTTTAAGTACAACGGATTTCATTATATTTCTTTAAAAAGTAGGGCCTACCAGTTATGGATTAAAATTTATTCATAGCAGCTCTTGCTAATCATTGCCACAATGACCATCAGAATCATCTTCATATTCATTATTCAAAGTTAATAGTATTAATTAATCTATTATAATATGCTCCCATGCACATATATTTCAGGTGCAAAATTTAAAATGAGTTTAAATGATTCCTTACGTATAAAAGTGAAGAAGCTAACCGCTTCCTTTGTATACTAAACAGGGTGATACATATAGAAAACTAAAGCTATGAATAATTGAATTTCTGTAAGGAACATCCAGTACTATTGGATGCAGCAGGCCCCATTGCAGTATCGTCAGTCAAGGACGATGCACTTTATCTTATGTGTAAAACTCTGGATGGTGCTTTCAGGGCTTTGGCATGATTAATATTTTACGCCGAGGAAAGTTTTCTATAAAGTTCATTCAACAAATTTCTTTTCTTCAGTTTCTCTTCTTGCAGTTTTTTTTTTTTTTTTTTTTTTTTTTGATTTAACTTTCGGACGTATCCTCTGGTTTAGGAAGTTATCCCCTTTTTCCTTCTCTGCTCCTACATCTTTACGTCTGTCTCGCTTCCGGAACGACCACTGGGTACGTGCGAAATCGAATTCATTAACTTATAAATTTAGAAGTTTACGACTACAAGATTTTGCCTGGTGGACTCTTTTACGTCCTTTAAAATTTGATTTTCTCTTGAGAGTGCGCGTTCCAAGAAGAGAGGAGAGGAAGTATAGGTGAAAAGAAAAAGAATTTTTTTTTTTAATTTATCGTCTGTCAATTCTTCTTATTCCAAAGAAGGAAAGTGAATAATTGCATTTATTTTGCGTTTACGCATTCTAGTAGACACACAGGTCGCTATTTAATTGTATTATCTATCATAGGAAGAATTACTGTTCGAGCATGTCTTATTTGTATTTGCTAATAGTAGCATAAATTGCTTAGGCCTTTGAGCATAGACTTAACTTTTATATACATGAATATTTCTTTGAGCGGTGCAGATTTTTAAGGAAACACATTTTTGTTTCTCACAGTACTGTGCTTTTGTTTAAATTTAATTGTCGACAAATATTTAAAGCCTATCTCATGTGCTAATAATATCGGACAGTATTAATTCTAATCTCAGTAGGTATAAAATATACAACAAATAAATTTGATTTGAAATGAGTTCACAGTAACCTTTTGTTTAGAGAGTTATATAATCGAATTCATACGAAGAATTTTAACAAAAATAAAACAAAAGTATTAAAGACGATAAGAAAGAATGTACACTGAAGGGCGGCTCGTTGGAGTTATACATTCCAATTTCCTATCGTCCGAGGTACCATATGATCTGGAGCACATAGCCACAAGGGAAAACTAAATTTAGAAAGGGACTCAGCGTAAGCAGATTTAGTTCAGACGGATTAAGGATCACCAAGAATACCTAAGGGAAGGATTAACTCGCCAGTGAAATCAGAATGACGTGCTGAGAGAGAGAGAGAGAGAGAGAGAGAGAGAGAGAGAGAGAGAGAGAGAGAGAGAGAGAGAGAGAGAGAGAGAGAGAGAGGCTACATTTTTTTCATTTACTTTACTGTTATTTTTTCTGTTTCTCTCTCTACTAACAATGAAAAATCAAAGTCATAAAAAAAGTATGCAGAGGAGGAGAGATACTAAATTTTGTACAATAATGATCATACACAAACACATATGTGAGTGTGTGTGAGTGTGTGTACGTGTGTGTTTGTGTGTAAGTATAGTGAACATGATACGTTTAATATTATACTGAAACTTAATAACTAAACGGAACATTCTGGGAACCAAGGGCGACATAAAAATCTTTTATCTAGCACTCACTTATCCACACATCATTATGCAAACCTCATGAGAATAGCTGTAATTGCGTGCCGAGTATCTAATTACCTAATCTGAAGCGTCTGGGTAGATTATTATCAGCTTAGCTAGTCAGTGTTTTTCTAAATTGTTTTCATAAGATAAAGACTGGTTAAATTTCATAATATTTGTAGAGCTTTAGCAACTTTGGCGTATCACAAAGTTATCTAAAAGAATGTAAGTTATACAGATAAAAACAAGAAATATATAATTAGATAATGCACTCAGAGAGCGCAAACCTCCGCTAGCATTAAACTTCATTGAATACATATGTTTACTGACCAGACATAGTTAGTTGTTTAAATTCAAATAAATGTTAATCTTTGAAAAGAGGCATAACCTAAAGCCAAACGTCTTGGCAGAAAATATCATTAGAATTTGTAAGCTAACCTTCCGGCAATAATGCAAAGGATTTCAGTTCCTAATGCTCGGATTATTTCAAACTATAATAGACAATCCAAACAATACCAGGTCCCTTATCTATAAAATTTACATCCCTATGTCTCCAAAAATGTAATCAATCATTGCCAGCCATAGGGCACACATTCACAATTTTTAAGATTACAGTTATAGCTTATTTTATAAACCTAACATTCAGCAGTTAAAGAAACAAACAATAACAAACTGAAACTAAACACAACCCCCTCGGCGTTGATATGAAACAATTTTTTCTATTTTATTCGCCATTATTTCATGGCTCATATCCTATTTATTCTTTCATATGATATTCTTTGAAGGATCATATACATTGCTGAACAGCCCATTTATTGGCTACATGTCAACATGATTTGCATTCATTCATTCTATTTTCCTCACAGCCACGCAAACCTTATCTTTCCCTCTCTATCTCGTCCTGTTTGCCTGTCTGTTTGTCTGGTCTCAAGGCACAAAAGCAGTAGCGCGTTCAACACATAAACTGAATGATGATCGTTCGATCCCAGTAAAGGACGATGTACTAATGCTATGGTTGTGTACCCTTTTAAAAACCCGCTGTGGCTCTATCGACCTGAGCCGTGAAGTAGTTATCTGATTGTTATTCCTCTCTTTCCTTCCTAAACACTTTTTATACAAACTATCCATCTTATGATTCAAAGGACGAAGGAGGAAGGAAGACAGGATCTAAGTCCTATAAGAGTTTCAGCATCAAATATGATATAAACTTCGAGGAATTGTCTCGAGTTGGAGTATACTTACGGCTCCTCTCTCGCCATTCTTAAACCTCTCGATATGATTTTGAGAAAGTTTCTATTGCCTCTTCAAGTTTCTGTTTCAACTATCTGGTTTCATGATGCTTCTTTTTCATTAACGGTTAGCAATGCTTTGGGACTGACAATAATCTGATATATTGTATAACTTGAATATCTTATTGAATTCTAGAGGGAAACATTGTAATTGTGATAGGTTAAGTAAAATAAAATTATTGCAAATGTCTAAGACTTTTCTTGTTAATCTTATTTTTTGACAAATCGTCTTTTATCAATGATTTTCTTTGCCATTACTCACAATAACAACTGTAAGATATAAGGAAAACCGCTATTCAAATTTATGAAAGTGCAAACTTTTTCAGAATTACATGAAACAATAGAAAACTCATGAAAAGGAACAGCTACTTTTCACGACAATACACGAGGAGCACCCCGTTATCCTCATACAAGAGGCTTCCCTCTCTTTATACCAGACAGCAAAAAGGAGACACAAACAAGAAGTTCCCCTTGAGACGAGGATTTCCGTTTTACTTACTTCATAAATCCCTAACTTCCCTTCAAGCTCCTTCCCTGCCATTTGACAGACCCTCACTCACTTTCTTTCTTACGTGACGTCAGTTACATTTATTTTTTTATTCAGCGATTCTTCAGGGACCAGCTCTATGATTTAGTGTGTCCAGGAGGCGATAAGAGGAGAAGAACTAAAAAATTTTCTTGGTTAACATTAATTTCAAGAAGTGGACTTCATAACAGATATACAGTATATATATATATATATATATATATATATATATATATATATATATATATATATATATATATATATATATATATACATACATACATACATACATATATATATATATATATGTATATACATAACAAGAAGGACTCACACCAAATATGCAAGGACGACGTTTCCGACGAGAAAAATCTTTATTTCCTTGAGGAGGGATGAAACACTCAAGTATGAACGAGGGTACAAAATCTGGCCACTTACTATACAGTGAGAAGGTTACAGCACCCGAATAAAGGAAATAAATAAGTAAGCGCACAGCAGACAAAATTTGTGGAGTAACTGGGATACCTACCAATAAACATCAAAGGCTTGGATAAACCAAAAGAAAAACTAAGAAGAGGGCGACAGTGTCACTTTAAATGGATTACAGCTATGAAGTGGAGGCGGTCACCACTAGCATTTATAGTGACAAACTTACTCTCTTGAAAAGGACGTACACCTCAATGGATGGGATATACTTTAGTATTTAAACCTTTTCATGAACTGATGCTCATTTAATGTTAATTTATCCCTAAGCATTTTTTGCCAGAAATGCCCTCGACCATTTCATTTCCTCTCTCCCTCTCTCTCATAACGTGATATCACACGCTATATTTTCCCTTCACCAATATCTATGTTGTTGAGCTGGCTTTAATTGTATCGTTTGTTGTAAGCACTATTTAGTATTAGCAAAGACGACCCGAACCCAATCCCCGTCAGTCTAAATTGATTTGCATAAAGTTGGAAAAACGCTGCCATTCCCTGACGATAAAAATGCCGACAAAATTCTCCGGGACTCTTGTTTACCGTCACCCGGCGTTGATGGCGCGGTTAGACTCGGGGAGTCGCCGATGGTATTTATATTTCTTGAAATTCTTTTGAAGTCCGAGGCATTAGGTATTCAAAACCAGTTATCAACTTCGGATTTTCCCCCAAAATGCACCCTGATCCTATCAAAGGGGGGAAAGGTTCAGAAACTGCCAGGTTTTCCTGCTTTTCCTCAACTGGCTCTGAGTGTACAGAAGCCATTTATTCTGTTCGTTGTTCCCTTTGCTTTACATGAGAAAGAAACTGACCCCTTTCATGAAAGGAAATTATAGAGAAAATACTTATAATCAGTTGATGAATACCTTACAGCCCAGTGGTACCTGACTTCAGTGGTCCAGATGTTAAACGTAAGAAGACGAGTGGTATGTAGCTTTTTGACACCTTAATTGAAAATTAATGATTCTTGGATCAAACGCATATTTCACAACCAGTGCCAAGTTATGGTGTAAATATAGTTTTTATATAATTTTGTTAGTTTTCTGTCATTTCCTTAGCGAGTTTGTTACCAGAATGTAACCGAAAAAATCTTTGTATTTAATTTTATAGCTGTGAATTCAATTGACAAATGATTTTCCAAATATCATGATTCCTTTCCCTACAGTCAATAACCTTACTTCACATACAATACATAAAGTGTACTTATTACAACAACTCTTGCTCCAGTTGACTTATGGTTACTTTATATCTTTATACATTCTGGCGACTTGATTATTTAATCTGTTCCGTAACTCAGATCTTCCCTTACTACTTCAAAGCAGTCAGCACTTAATATTTCTGAAATTCATCGACACTCTCTCTCTCTCTCTCTCTCTCTCTCTCTCTCTCGTCTATTGTGGGTTAGTTTAAAAATTAGTGTATTTAGATTTCAGTTACTTTAGGAATTATATCTGAAATCGTTGTGCACATAATCACACTCGAATTATGACCAATAATGCTAGGAATTTATAATTTTCTTTTCGTCTGTGACAAATATGTGCGCAACATTCCTGTTGAATTGAATTCTGAAAATATCCATTGTCACACCTGAACGGAATGAATCCACGGTAAACCATGGGCTTTTTAAGTCCCTAAACAAATGAATCTACATTGTAACAGAGCCCGAACAATCGTAAAGTCCGTATTTTCATTCCATATCCCTTGTATGCCTTCTAAATGCGCTTTGGAATGCGATAGCTTGCAAATGGAATATGGTTGGCTTCAGAATTCTGGATGGATATACAGTTTACTGCTATCTAGTTTTTCCTGTATCTAACGGCATTAAAAATAGTATTCTGTGTTTGCGTATCTCGATGTTGGAATGTTATTTAAAATTGTTTAGTGTTAGTCAACTAATATCTTAAGAATTTCAAGGAAGCAATAATAATAATAATAATAATAATAATAATAATAATAATAATAATAATAATGCTAACAGCGGCACAAGATCAGGCCCTAAGAACCAGATATGTTCAAAGAACAATAGATGGTTAATAACATCTCACCCTTTGTAAATGAAGTGCAATATGAACGACGAGACCATAAACCACATAGCAAGCGAATGTCCGGTGCTTGCACAGAACCAGTACAAAAAGAGCAAATTCAGTGCAAAAGCCCTCCACTGGATTTTGTGCAAGAAACACCAGCTAGCTTGCTGTAATAAGTGGTACGAACACCAGCCTGAGGGACTGATAGAAAACGATCAGGCAAAGATCTTCTGGGACTATGGTTTAAGAACAGATAGGGTGATACGTGCCAATAGACCAGACGTGAAGTTGATTGACAAAATCAAGAAGAAAGTATCAATTATTGATGTCGCAATACCATGGGACACCAGACCAGAGCAGATGAGAAAGAAAGAGAAAAAAGTGATTTCAAGACCTGAAAATCGATACAGAACGATATGGAATATGCCAGTGGAAATTGTAACCATAATCATAGGAACACTAGGCACGATCCCAAGATCCCTGAAAAGGAATCTGGAAAAACTAGATGCCGAAGAAGCTCCAGGACTCATGCACAAAAGTGTGCTACTAGAAACAGAGCACATAGTGAGAAAAGTGATGACTGTGATAGACAAAAAAAAATAATAATAATAATAATAATAATAATATTAATCACGCTGTGGACTCATAGTCTTAAACTTTCATATACGATTTATGGTTAACATTTCTTACTTTTGTAAATGATTTTTAAATGAAGAGTTTTCGTTAAATGGAATGTGATCGAATGATTTAAAAAACCACCAAGTCAGCTAGGATGATTTTTTTTTTTCTTATCAAAATTAATTTGGATGTAGACGGCTGTAACAGATTGTTTTAACTTCCATGCAGGAGCTACAGCAATCTGAGACCTATTCTTCACTCTTTATTGGTGTTCAGTAGTCTTTCATTTACCTGTTAAATGATAAAAGAGGAGATTGTTGCACACCATCAGAGGACTACGCCCAGCCTATGTAGAGCAGTTTCTCATTAATTGAAAAGAAATAGAACTGAAAAAAATTATGTATGCTTTAATGAAGTGAAAGAAGAATAAACTATTTACCTTCAGAGCAGCAGATTTACACACACACATATATATGTGTGTGTGTGCAATGTCACACTCACACGGACACACACACACACACACACACATACATATTGAATATATATATAATATATATATATATATATTCCTATATATATATATCTATATATATATATATATACATATATATATATAATTATCATATCTTCCATATGGATATTACATAATATATATGTCTATATATTTATATATATATATATATATATATATATATATATTATATATATATATATATATATATATATATATATATATATATATATATATATATATATATATATATATATATATATATATATATATATATATATATATATATATATATATATATATATATATATATATATATATATATATATATATATATATATATATATATATATATATATATATATATATATATATGGATACAATGTTCTCAAGGATATCATTGCTCTGTGTCTGTGAGGTTTGTGTGCCCCACTCTTAGAGATAAAGAGCAACTTGACTATTTGCCTGTTAAATGAGTGCACTACTTGGTTATATGAATACATGTTTGAATTTGGCAAGAAGAGAGTCACAACAAAAGAAAGAGTAAATGGAAACAGTTGTTTGTGGGTTTGAATTTGTTTGATCACAACAAATAAAGGCTTGTGAGTTTATATGGACGGTACCTTCTTGCAACAAGGTCACATATGGGCAAGAAGTGATGAGTGTTAAATGTGCAGAGAACTTTTGTCGCCCACAAATAAACCAAACTTTAAACTAAAACTCTTCAAAAAATCCTACTGAATTTTATACAACCCCTGTTATACTACGCAAAATTAGGTGTGCATGCTTGTGTTCACGTATATATGAATACGCAAGACGTTTAAATTTTTCGGAAACAATGAAAATTTGTTAGAATACTTGATTTCTTGGATACATTAAACACTTATATTATGCTGTGTTAATTTAAATTTATAAAGGTACGAGAGACACACTAACACAATCAAACACACGTGCGTATACACATACACACACGCACACACGTACAGAATACAACTCTAACAAACAATAATTTAAAACTGTATGCTTGCGCAACATCCACTGAAAACAAAAGCATTTGAGAACGTTGAATTTCAAGAGAGGGGGACTTTGTCTCCTGAGAAGGCATCAGGGCATCAACGGAACGCTTGAATAGAGAAGTCACCGACCTGCTTTCATCTGGATAGAGCATATAATGCGCTATCTTTTAAATTTTCTCTGTTTTGTTCTGTTTCTTTTTCCCTCTTTCTTTTTTTTTTTCAAAAGAATAAAGAAATATTTATCGTTCTTTGTTTTTGAGTTTGAACATTTACATTGCTTAAACAAAAGCAAAGCAAATTAGGTTTGCTTTGATTAATTGTGTGGATTGCTTTAATTATTCTTATATACAATTATCATGTATGGTTCCCTCTCCTTTCACGACAGAGAGCTGTCTGGTAAAACATCGAAAGAGTGACAGTGACCAGGTGGCTTATCATTCATGAACCTCGTTCAGAAGCAGTGTCGAGAACTCTCTTCAAAATCTACTTCAAAAATTTACATTCCCAAGTTAGAGTTCCTCAGGGTGTATTAGAGGGGCTGGATTATCTGCCTTTAAGATCAAAATCTAAAGGCTGTTTCTGCAAGTTGAGATACCTCATCATTATTAGAGCCAGGTTGGTTTCTATCTTTTAACGGTTTAAAAATGGCTTTAGTACGAAAGGTTTGAGATTTTGAGATAGTCTTTGTGTAAGATAAACTTTAATGGATTCCTTGGCAGATTAGTGCGTCGGATTTAGGATCGGTTAATATAGTGATTACTATAGGCAATAGGAAGAAGGTTTCTGTGTTTTCTTTCAATAATGATTTTAATTAAGTTAGTTAATTACTTAATTTTAGTGATTTTAGTTTTGGTTTCTGTTGCTTTTTTACATTGGAACGGGAGACTTTGTTACATTCAGATTCTTAAGGTCAATAAAAGTGGGCTATGCTGGTTTGAGACAGCCTTTTGCTGACACTGTTAAATTTTATTCACTAAATAATAAACTTTTTTGCTATGAGTAATTTTATTCCTTGTTACTTTTCTCTGTTTTAGGTTATTTATTTTCCTTTTCTGTTTTTTAATAAGAATGAGCTAAGTTTATTCTCTTTTTGAATTTGAGGTTTTATTTTTTACTTTGTTGTACTCTACAAAAGCAGGCTGGGCTTCTAACTCTACATATTCTCTTTGATTAATTGTGTGTTTGCTCAGACTATTTCTTATATAGGTAAGTCTATTCTAATTTTGCTGATCTATGTTATTCTTGGTGGGGGGAGATTTAGGGTTGTTTGAGAAGTTATCAGCGTTACTGCTGATTTTTCTTTTATGATTTCCTCTGGCTCTGTTGTGGTTTGTCGTTAGAGAGTAACTCTTTACCTTTCGATTTCTTGAGTCTGAGTTTATCTGGGTTTAATACTAGAGTATAGGGGTTGCTCTAATTTTTATGGCTGAGTATGCCAGGAGATTTGTTTTTAAGGCTTTTTTTCTATCATTTTCTTGGGCAGGGTCTTGTTTCTCTTCTGTTTTATATAAAAGTTATGAGATTGGTTTCTGTTTTGTATGGGAGTGGGTAGCCGAAAGATTTCCATTCTTAAATTTCAGATTTACAGAGAGAGAGCATATCCATTCTTAAATTTCAGATTTCTTTTCTCTTACTGTATTCGAGAAGAGGATAAAACCTATCTCAAGAGTGAGCTAAGGAATCGCTACAGAATCTCCTCTGACTTTATTTTCCCTCCATTCGGTTCCTTTTTCTTTGGTCTTCATTATGCAAGCTCCAAAGGACTTGTGAAGCACTTAAGGAAAAGAGTCCACCCCTTTGAATTCGGGTCAAGTTCTCAGGTCCATTTACAGAAGAGAGGTTTTGGACCATACCGTCTGACTATTTCTTGGAATACATTAGGAACTCTGAGAACGTGGAGCACATTTTCTTGAAATAACGACAGTCGTCTTTGCCTTCACTTTGACGTTGAAACTGGGATCTATCAGGTTTCGTGTTCGTCATTTTATCACCGAATTCAATCTGAACTTACGTAACGTCTTATATTCTTTTACTTTACTTTTCAATGCTAGGGAAATGAAGTCGATATATATATATATATATATATATATATATATATATATATATATATATATATATATATATATATATATATATATATATATATATATATATATATACATATATATATATATATATATATATATATATATATATATATATATTGTGTATGTATGTATATGTTGTATAAATATATATCTTTATTTTTATCAATTTTATCTTTCTTATATATTATAATACAATCTCATTCCATATTTTCGTTTATTTTTCAGTATATATATAATGGAACTAATTGACCTATATATCTTTTTTAAATTATACACACATATTATATATATATATATATAATATTATACATATATATATATATATATATATATATATATATATATATATATATATATATATATATATATATATATATATATATATATATATATATATAAATATAAGCCTTGATGTGTATGTATATGTATGTGTATATGTGTGTGTGTGTGTGTGTATAATTTAATGGAAGGATAATGACGGCACAGAAAAGTTTTGGAGCTTACAAGGTCAATTAGTTCCATTAAAATGAGACTAAAAAATGCACGAAAAACGTGGAAGATATCAGCACAGAGATTGTATCGGAAAGGGGGAAGAAAGATAAAATTTACGAAAAATAAAGAAACATATTTTCAACTTGAAATAACGACGAAAGACAGGTACTTGGGTCATATATGTTCTAAAGTTTCCATGTCATTCTTTGCATATGTTATTGAAAGGTTTCACTCATACTCTTGCACCGATCCCGTATACACAAGAGAATATTTGCATATCATGTTTTAAGGCCTTCTTTGCATGAGTTCGTCTTCATATATGCATATCGTCATTTTTTGCATTTAAATGAAAACAGAATATTCTGAAGTCCGCCTAGTGGAATTAAGAGACCATGCCACCTAAAGTTAAAAATCTTATTTTAATTTCAATACACATTGATACTAGAAACGTTAACAGACTGGTATTAAAAAGGGAAACGACACCAGAAGTAAGTAGTCAAGAAAAAAGAAAATAAAAAAGGACAATGAAGATGAGGAACGGCAAAATATTCTAAAAAGTAGTATATTTACGACGAACTTATTGATTATAAATATATACACACGTCCAAATATTTATATTAATAAATTTATATATATATATATATATATATATATATATATATATATATATATATATATATATATATATATATATTATATATTATATGCCATAAACTTTTATTTTGACCTTGCTCGTTAATTTAATTCGCTAAACTGGTTACTAGACCTTGCCGACGACTTGACCATGAGACCTCGCTCTGATGTTTGGGATGTGGGTTCGAAACTTGCTACCTTTCATCAGAATTCACTTCATACTTATTGCATATAGATCTACGTCTTTGTAGTGATAAGCATATCCGAAAAGTGTGAACAATTCGATAACTTAAGAGGGCACTATGACTATTGCAATTACATACGTATCTGGTTAAAAGTGACCAATAGATTCCTATATATATATATATATATATATATATATATATATATATATATATATATATATATATATATAAAGATATATATAAAATATATATATATATATATATAATCGGTTTATATTTGCTATATATATATATATATATATATATATTCTATATATATATATATATATATATATATATATATATACAAATATTAAATATATTATAAATTTTATTTATATTTATATGTATTTTATATCTTGTAGAATATGATTCGTTTATATATATAGAATGTTCAGCAAATGGATATATATATATATATATACATGTTGTATATAAAATTTCATAATATAACTTGAATTTTTTCATTATAATTCCTGTTTTAAAAGCGAGAATAGGCCTATACCCCATCCCATATGACTCCCGAGAACATCGTGAGTAAAAAACAAGGAAAAAATTGTGCAGTGAAACTCGGCGTGATTGTCAGTCCCAGCATTCCAGTGAAGTGGAGAACTGCAGCTAAGGGATCTGACCAGGAATCCGTGAGAAATATTCTGGGAAGCCAAGTTTTTTTTAAATAAACAACGATGTGCACTTTTTCTTATCGTATTTTCTTGTACTGTGGAATAATAGGGCGGTAAAAATTCCATAGTTTTCTATAGACAAGCAAAATGAACATTACAGAATAACTAACTGGACAAATAATGGTAGAAACATATAAGGAATTCCTGCATATGAACACCACAGTGATCCCAGTCCCTTATACAAAATATTATCTTTAAAACAGATTATAACTTCTATAAGGAATTAAGTATTTAGAGTAAATGAAGAGGAAAAATACGGTTATGTAAAATTCAAAGTGGTTTACCACTATTGGATATTTCGTTCTCCCGTCATCCACTGACTTGGTCTTAATTTTCCTTTCTTTTAAGGGAAGACGAGGTAAGATTTGCATTCGCTCACTGGTTTTGAATTTATGATGCGAAGGGCGTCTAATGGCCTGTAGCGAGGCTAATGGTCACAGGCTCTTCATTCTTCCCTTTGGATTTATCGGGTTTTAAGGCAGAAATTGAATTAGAAAAAAAAGATTTCTAGGTACATATGACAATAACTTAGAATGTATATTATATATATATATATATATATATATATATATATATATATATATATATATATATATATATATATATATATATATATACTGTATATATATATATATATATATATATATATATATATATATATATATATATTATATAAATACATAACAACTACATTATTTCAGGATTATATATATAGTTCATATATATATATATATATATATATATATATATATATATATATATATATATATATATATATATATATATATATATATATATATATATATATATATATATATATATATATATATATATTCGTAAATACAATTCATGGACACTCCCAGTATATTCGGTAGTGGGCTAAAAAGTCATTATGGACCCAGAAAAACAATTGTGAAGTTTTTCTAAATTATATCAATGCAAATTGGCATCCATCAAAAGTATACAATAAATATGGAAATATAGATAATGATTATTTATATGTTTTAACAGGGCATTTTCATTACAATTAATGTTATGTTCCTTGTTTAAGTGTATAATAATGAGTGGCGTAAATTGTAAATGAACTTGATTCATTCAATAGGAAACAAAAAAAAAAATCGATAGGTTTCTAATTTGAAATCTTCAAGAAAACAAACTATCCAAAATTGCTCATTGTTCAACAGATTATTCTTTCAGAATGAGAATTCTGAGTTAATGTTTCAAAGTGAAAATAACTACATCTGTATTAATGCTGAATAAAACAAAAAAGTAAAAAAATGAAGTTTTTCAGCCGCTAAATTATATCCACTTAACTGTGGTCACTCGTTAACCTCTCGGCCCATGAAAACCACGTTATGGCATAACTATAAACGTGGCCAGATAGGCTAAAATCCTTAAATCGTGGCCAAAAGCAATTATGACTAACTTTATCCTTAAATAAAATAAAACTACTGAGGCTAGAGGATGCAATTTGGCATGTTTGATGACTGGAGGTGGATAATCAGCACACCATTTTGCAGCCCTCTAGCCTAGTAGTTTTTAAGATCTGAGGGCGGACAGAAAAAAGTGCGGACACAATAAATGCGGACGGATATAGACAAACCAGGCACAATAGTTTTCTTTTGCAGAAAACAAAAAAGCTAGGCAGAGGAGAATTTTATAAGATATTGATTTAATAGTACGTGATTTGCATACACACTAACAAATACACACAGAGAGCCTTCCGGTTACCAACAAGCCTGTTACGTCCTGGTTATGTCTATTTAAAATGAAGAATGGGTGAATGACGACATTTTTATCAAATTCAGCTGCCTCGGGAAATATTTACATATCCACATTCATCTTTGGTGAGAAATTATCAAAGCCGATGATATGTATGTTAATGCCCATCTTTAATTAAGGTACAATTTATCTTACAGTCCGGTTTAGCATCGAATCGGGTAAACAATAAAAAATGGACTACAAAAGGCCAGACTCGGCATTGACTGGCTAACCTCTCTCCCGGCCTGTTTCTTCAGTGGGTAGCGTCGACTGGAGTCGGGCATCTCGGATAAAGTTATCTGTGTCGTGAGATTTAGACTCGGCAACCTACCAAGTCCAATTATCAGTTATAAAAATAGACAGACTCTTCGGTGATAATTTCACACATTGGGATATTCCCATAAAGCGTATAATTTGATATTAAGAGAAATTTTATAGATTCATGATATGTATGTATGTATATATATATATACAGTTATATAAGACATAATTCATCTGAATATAAGGCATCATATATAGGTTATCCTTACATGTATAAGCAAATGTATTGTGATGAAGTTGTAATTCTAAGCATTATCTACTCCTGAGGGCTACCTACCATAGTGTGACAACTGCTGGATACTTAATTCGGGCTGAAAATATACACTGCATGGATATATTCTTAACAAACCCTTATTAACATAACTAAAGAAAAACTTAAATTTACAATTTGTTACTGTTCACGAATTATTGAACTGTTGCAGGAACTTCTTCCTGCAGGTATAGAAAAATGGAAGTTAAGTGCATATTCTGAATCACACTGCAATGTTGTGGCTTAGAGCATGAGAGTGGGAAGGAAACATTTACTTTTCACACCAAAGAGGCACTTTAAGTCGGTAAGAATCTAATTAGACGTGTTCATAAACCTTGATTATATTGTTAATTCTGTATCTTTTTTCGCTTTACCCTTATCGTTTTCTCACTACGCATAAACTTATCGAACCTGTGTGTGAAATGCTGTAAGTTACACTTTTATCGTTCTTAATTGTAGCCACCATTGAGTAAAAAAAGAATCTTTTTAATTTACTTCATGGCCATGTCACGATGGTGCTTTAACATTCATATTATTAAAAGATATTTTAAGAATACTTTCGTTTTACGTTCTTCTAAGCATCAGATATCGAAACAGTTCACAGGCTAGTCATCTATCTTCACAAACATATCCACAAATTACTGAACGTCATGAACCATTTCGGTATTGATTCAATTCTGCACCATTTAAGGATACTAAGGTTCATTTGGTTCTTAAAACATAAAATTTCTCTCTCTCTCTCTCTCTCTCTCTCTCTCTCTCTCTCTCTCTGAATGAAATTTGTTTTTCACAGGCTTCATGGGGATGATTGAGGAGATAAAATTCGATTCACTGCAACTTCAGTCACAACTAAAATAAATTCAGATCCATAAAAAGAAAGGGGACGAACCTAAGCAGGGCAGCTGCAGCAAATGTCCAACCTCTCGAGAATTTTGAAGCATTGAAATGAAAAAAAGTCATTAAATGTATTTTGCAATTGTCTATTAGTGCCAATAACTTTTCATCAAGATTTTTTCTCATGTCTTATAGATGCTTAAATTTAATAAGATTTACATGAAAATTAAAGTAATAATTTATAATTCACAAAAAAAAAAAAAATTCAGCAAGAGAAACTCAGACTGACATGATCACAACCACTATTTAAAATAAAAAAGTGCTTCACTGTCTGACTGCCTGTCTTCGCCCATTTCATTGTCCGTCTTTCTGTGTTCTTTCCTTAAAGGTTAAATGACGCTCCTAGCTGTCGGCACAAACCATTTCTAAAGGAAGCCACACCAACTGTATCTAATTAGCTGATTTATGGCTCTCATTAGCTTCCCACACGAGAAGTCCATTTCATTAGTGACTTACCTCAAACAGAGACATTCTCATAGAAGTTAGGGGAAGATCTCTCTCTCTCTCTCTCTCTCTCTCTCTCTCTCTCTCTCTCTCTCTCACACACACACACACACACACAACCTAGTTGGATCTTTCCTAGATGGTGACCCCTAGCAAAGTTCGGAGGTCGTTATCTAGGACCAATATTTCGTTGAGGTCATTATCTTTATGATATTTACAGTGTTTTGTTTATGTTTATATGGTCATCCCCAGCGGGCTTGTACTAAACACGCCGCAAAGCTGGATACATACCGGGTTAAAACCCTTGGGGTCACTGTCTAGGAATGATCCACTCTATTAAATGTTACCGTCGTCTTCATTTATTATTTCCATTTTTTTTTTGGGGGGGGGACGGTTTTCTGGCGAAAGGCGCTCCCTCCAGAACGTAAGCGGCTCCCATATTAAGTGCCTAGGGGCAAAGCCGGTAATGAGATATGTATTAGAACGGAAAAATAGTAGAGGTTATGTAATTTCGCCTCTGGTCCTCAACCGTCGATGCAGGAAAAATAAAGAGAAACTACAAACTTACTTATTCATAAATCTTTTAAAGGGGAGAGTTTTTTTCTTGTAATTATTTCATTAATTTAATATAAAGGATTCAAGTATTACAAGAGTTACAATTAACAAATTATAAAATATGAGATTGTACTGAAGTGACGTTCACACTGTAGACTATTTTGGGAGCGTGTCTGTGTGAGTATGTTAAAGTATTTTCACACAATTGTGTATCTGTGTTTGACAGCCTAATCAAGTTGTTCGTGATTATTGGTAAAATTTTCCAGTCCACGCCGTATTCCTATTATTTAAAAAAATGATACCACTTGGATGGAATAAACTTAATCTTCGTATAAATCTCATAAAATCTTCTTTTTCCTTCTAAAGCACATGTCACAGTTGATAAATTCCCATTGTTTTCTTTAAGATAAGTTTCTTTCTGTTCAACACACTTGAGTGACGGTCGTTGAATGTTGCAAAATGTGTCCCCTCCGATACATCATTTCTTCGATGACGAGGGATGTCAAGTTAGTTGTCATTTGATATGAAACTGAAAGGAAAGCGAAGCAATGTAAATTTTTTCTTACAAATCATTATTTTTACTGAAAATTTATGTCAAATTTTTTACTGATTTTTATGATCTTGAAATACATTCACTACCATGGACATTGCAGTCAAATAATCATGGGACCATGGGATACCACACACCAGATTTCAAGGAGAACCCGTAAATATTTAAACACTTATAAGACTAATAATGATCCAGAAAAAAACAGTAAACTTCATTAAAGTGATAGTGAAGTTAAATGATAATATCGTAAACAACGTGCTAACTTCTCGGTTTACTCATATTTCAGAGCATTGTAGTATTTCAAAAGCTATTTTCCTGCATATCTTTTGCCTATCGCAAACTACATTCTAGATTATGACGAAGATAAAGAGGAAAGCACGAAACCCTTGCACAATGAAGACCAGGCGTGCCCTAAAGGAAGATCAAGAGCAGCTCATGTCAATGCGTAATTAAGCTGTAATCCATGAATAAATAAAATTACAGTGAGAGGCAGATTTTTACGTTCATCCCTCTTTTCAGTGATAGACTTTTTCATTTTAAAATCTGAGATTAACGACTTTTTTTTACTCTCTTTGATACTGAATAAGAATGTAAGTCATTTAATGCTGGATAATCAAAGTAATTTTATCAAAAGACAATTCGGTGAAGCCTTTATATCACTTAATAAAAGTTAGTCATTTCCACAGAATATAATTTTGCGTTATAGATATTCTCAAAGTGCAAATTTTCGTCCGTGTTAACA
>NC_089750.1:11433525-11448525 GCF_040412425.1 Macrobrachium rosenbergii | reverse complement strand
CCTACGTGAAAGTTTGAACCGACACTAACATCGCTTTAGTACGGGAAAAGTCAAATGATTGCCGTTATAGACAGTGCTCTCTCTCTCTCTCTCTCTCTCTCTCTCTCTCTCTCTCTCTCTCTCTCTCTCTCTCTCTCTCTTATCAAGTGGACTTGTACTTTATATTTTGAGCATCTAATACCTCACTGCAAACCAAATTGCGCTGATAAGAAGATGGGTAGGTAAATTATGTTATGGATAATGAAATATCAAGCATTACTAACACATTTACTAATCAGAATGATGGTGTGCTTGGTCCATAGTAAGCTAAAATTATTCCAGCTCTGGCTTTTGGCCAAGGGCAGATCGTAAATATTGTAAGAGGTTGTGGAAGTAAGACTGTCTGGACCAGAACTCTGTTCGCCGGACACCCAACAATAACTATTCTAGTAGAGTAAATAAAATATATTTTTGTTGCTAAATTTTCCCCCTTTAAACGTGAATATAATTTTCTACCTTAACAAAACTGAAGCCGTAGTTGAAATCTTATTTTATTTTTTCAAACTTTCCTCGTATTATTGTTTTATAGTTCAACAACCTTTTTTAGTCGATACGCATGAGAGCTTGGACCTGTGGTGTTTTAGAATAAAATCGTGTTTATTTGTGTGTAAAAGTATAAATATAAGATGCAGAACACTTTTGGCCAATTTCAATTGTTCATAAATATGCACAATTAATATTCTTCTTCAGTGTTCGCATAGTACATGAAAGGATTGTGATATCATACTCTTCATACATTTTTAATTTTCTTCTAAATTTTCTTCTTGCAGTAAGGATATCAATAATTCTGCCATTTAATAAATATTTTGTTTTCTGAAACTGGACTTTCTGGTGTCCTATTTATAATATATGAGTAAGTAACTTCTTTAACTGCTGTCCATATAAGTTTCCTTGAAAAAAGCCTATATATATAGATGTTACGCACATTACCAGATTTTTTAGGAGGTGATCTGAAATCTTGTATTCTTATTACAACAGTCCAAAGACCAAGTTGTAAAGAGAAAAGGTAAGGTAATAAAAAATCTAAGATACCCGTAGAACCTTAATAAATATCCTTTGCAGATTTACAAAGTATTCTTTACAAGATGGATAATGTATAAACTTCTAGTCTTAATTTTCCGCGAATGAATGCATGAGGTATATACAGAACATTTACACTAATTCTTCTTAAAGACTGTTTTGCTAGTTACATTACCCAGCAACAAACTAATTTCTTTTTAGCTTACAAATACGTTTTTTAGTGATTGCTAATAGATCTAACATAGCTTATGACAACTAATCAATAAAAAAGAAATCTCTAGACAGAACTATCCTGTACTTGAAAATGAAAGACGGGACCCTACATTATTAAATATTAGATGCGCAAAACTTCTCGAACAGAGTATGAAAATATCCAGGAAATTTCAAAGTAACATAGATTGATATCTGTCATAACAGACATCGTAAAGACTCGAAAATAAACAATCATCTGCCTATCTATCTTCTTCTGTTTGTATAAGTAATTTATCTGTCGCATATATGCCTATCTAAATAAATTAAAGTCAGATGTTCTCCTTACTCTCTCTCTCTCTCTCTCTCTCTTTGGTAGAGTCAAGCTCATAAAAATATGAGTCGAAGCCTTTTCATAGCACCGAACTATTTCTGTGGAGAACTCTTACCGCATCTTTTTATTATAAAAATCATAAGAGGATTACCTCAGTGGAAGCCTCTTGTCCCCATCCCACGCGTTTTATACTTTTTCTTTTTTCGTAGTAACCTTTACTTCTTATTCGTAACCTAAATAAAAAGCCAATTATGTTTCTGCTGGGTTCTCTTAGGTATCCTTCCATACCTGTTGAAAGGTTTTTGGTCCGATCTGAAAGACGTTATGTAAATTAGGTATATTTGTATTTTTTAATAGAAAGGTAATAGCTATAAGGTAAAATAATATGTGTAAAATCATATTTTATTTGTCTTAAACAATCGGGCATTCACTGATACCGTAGGCATAAATAAATATATCTAATACTAGACAAGCTAAAAATGTTTGTGTCACTGCCTTTATGCTGATATTCACTAAAAACATTGCTTAGTCATTTGCTGCATGGTAAATAAATTTAACGATGAAATAAAGTATGCTATGGTAAATACTATTGTACTTATGGGTACCTCGGGTATGCATAAATCTTCAGAAAATTAGGCCCCTGTTCCTTAGCAAGCATCAGGTCAATCTGGCCCAGCTGGTAGTATCTGGACTAAGGTCAAGAGCTCAGGTTACCAGCACCTATTACCACATAGGTTGATGGGGTCTTATCGGTTGAATTCTTTGCAAATTATGGTTCTACAATGGACTATTTGTCCTTTCTAATAAAAAAGAATGATCGGATATGGAAGAGAATCCTTATATTGAATTAATAATAGAAATTCGGCAGTCTCAGAATGTTCGGGTGATGCTGTGTTAATCAGTAATACACCTCAAGATTCACAAAGCTTGCTAAATAGGATGCATCATGTAGCTTGAGATGGGACTCGAAATTATTCTAAGAAATGCACAAAATGCACAATGAGATGAATTAACACTAGATGGAGAGAAGTTACGGGAGGTAGAATCTTGCAAATATTGATAAAGAATGGTACCAAGTACAGATTCTCTTGAGCTGGAATTTAGTGAAAGACTAAAAAAGGCAAATCAAGCAATGACAGTCTGAATAAGATTTGGGAATAAATAGGCTGGAACCGCATACGAAAGTGAGATTATACTGTAGATCATACACAAGTTTAGTACGAACTGTAATGACCTGACGTATTGTATGACAATGAGGCTGCATCTAGAAATTTTTGGCTAATTGGGTATTAAGTTTTACCAGGATACTGGGAGTCAAGTTTCAGGAGAGAGTTCTGAACTATACCATAAGAGAAATTACGGGTTCTGTATATATGTTACAGGCAGATAGTGAAATCAGGCATTTCGCGAACTGCCTGAAATTTCAGGCAGGTAGCGAAATGCACCTAGGGACATTCGATCCCTAACGGGCTAATAATAAACACGGCGAAACAGTGTAGGTGAGTTACTGTTTCCCCCTAGTCCCTGGGGAGATCAAATGTCCCCAAGTGCATTTCGCTATCTACCTGAAATTTCAAGGAGTTCGCGAATCCTGGTTTCGCCGTCTGCCTGTAATATACAGATGAGATGGTGATGAAAGGAGAATGAGATGGCTTGGGCGTGTCCTTCGCATAAACCGAGGAGAATAGTGCCTGATAGTCACCTGGGCTCCTTGGGCCACCAGAACAGGTGAGCTAAGGAAGGAAAGATAGAGATGACTGGATATAATTTTGTGGAAGATAACACACAGGAAAGACACGAGTGGGCGAATTTCACTGAGGTCACTTCCGTCACGTGACGCATTGGCGATGAGGATGGCAAAGGTTCATTCTATTTCGAACGGAACGAGGACACAAATAAAAGTTATATACCAAAAGCTAATATCATCTTAGCATTTTTATTGGAATTTTATTTATGTGCATTAAAGTCGCACTGACTACTATGTATTAGTTTTGAAATATACAAGAAATGGTGGCCAAGATAATTTGTTTGAGGAAAAAAAACAATTAATGTGTTAAAGACGCCACTACCTAAGAAAATGCTCTCTTCTAAAGAGATTCATTGTGCAATGTGATATTCTTATTCCTGCACAATGTCTATACATAATTTCATAAGGTATATGAATAGTTCGTATGTGTCACCGAAAAGGAGGTAATCTCAAGTCCTGCCAGCCTTTTCCTGAATCTCATTTTATTCATTACTTTATTTGTTGTATGTCATTTACGCGTATTCAGTCTGCTGTGCTTCACAGAATTAATTTCTGAGAGTGTGGACATTTTATTGAGCTTTCGTCGGTGAAACCAATAATGCCGAAACACAAGACGGGCGTATTATATTAGTTTTTACAACGGTCGTAAAATCAAAGCAACGATGCAGCTAACGAAGGCATCGAGGATTACTTATCTTGGAAGTGCCCCTGAACCGTCAAGATCAATAGACAACAGGAGACCCCTTGGCTTATCAGTGTTTCTTTGACGCCATTCGCAAAGGGACCTTTCTGACCCCCTCCCCTGTAGAGTTCTCACTTCAAGGAACTCTTTTGTTTCTGTGATGTCAAGACGCTCGATATTTTTTTTTATCCAATGACCCCAGTTCACTTCAGAACGATTGTTTTCTATTAAGACATCTATGACATTCTTCTTGTAACGCCGCTTTTCTATTTCCTTTTCCCCACTTTCGTATTGCATGTGAGTTTGTGTATTTGTAAGTGTGTGAGGTGTTCTGAATTCGTATGTGTTTACTTGCAAACTGCTGACAGTCAAGTTATTAGGTGTATACTAACCATATGAGGCCACGCGGATCTGGATTTCAATAAGTGAGGTAGATTAGAAGAAACTCAACGGGAATTTGGGTCCACTTGGACATGCGGCCAAATACAAATATGCCATTTAATAAAATATGTTTAGTCATCTTTGAACTGGTTCCCCCGCTCGTTTCCTGCTTTTCATTTTTTTTTGCTTTTTTATCTATCGAGAGTCTGCTCGTCGGTGAACTGCCGTTTTCTTTTTCTAGTCTGCGGCAGTGGCAGCAGCAGCAGGCAGTTTTGGAGTCGACGTTGGTCGATTTTTGTTCTGTATAATGGAGTGTGATGCTGTCAATAAAAATGTTGTATCAGATTACTGGATTATTGCAGATAAGAATGGAACGTATGTTATGTTTTTTTTCTGCCTGTTGTTTATTTTTGCCTTTTCTTTACAGGTAATTACGGTTAATGGTTTTTTTGTATTTAAGGTTTTTATCTTTTACCAGACCTGACTTATATTTGTGTCATTTTATCTGTTTGTAATCTTTGTATTAGATATTAAGAGCACCGACTTTTCTCGTTAAATACCTGAAGAGCTGTTTTGGTGGCTCAGAAAAACAGAAACAAAGGGCACGTTAAGTGATGGTTTTGGGAACCATCACTCTTTCCCTTTGTGAGAGCAACGCAAGAGACATTCATCGCTGAGCTGCCGAACAAGTCTTCCATCGGAAAGCAGGCTTTTGAGTCGACGTTGGTCGAGAGCAAATTTCAAGAATGTGTGACCATTTCGTAAGTATATCCCCTTCTCTCTCTCTCTCTCTCTCTCTCTCTCTCTCTCTCTCATCAACTATATTTCGACTGCCTTCATTTCACTCATTTATTGTTTTTGTTGTCTGCAGCCATCATCACCTTGCAGAGAGTCGCCCACCTGCGTCATCTGCCATTTTTGTTATTACTGGATTAGGAAGTTAGGAATTATATGTCACAACTGCAGAAGTATGTTTGTTTTTTTCTGGGTCTTCTCTCAGAACTTTTTGATTATATTCCGTCTGGAACTTTGGAGCTTTAGAGGAAGTATAAATGATTTTATTGTTGAACACACACAAACACACATTATATATATATATATATATATATATATATATATATATATATTTTGTATATTACTGGATATATATATATATATATACATATTTTGTATGTCTGGTAACTTTTGTATTAGATATATTTTCTCCTTAATACCTGAAGAGCTTGGTGGCTCAGAAAAAACAGAAACAAAGGGCCTCTGAAGGTTCCATCACTCTTCGAGAGCAACGCAGAGACATTCATCGCTGAGGGAGAACAATCTTCCATCGGAAATACTATTTGGAGAAAATTTCAAGAATGTGCTTTTAAAGTAAGTATATCCCCCTTCTCTCTCTCTCTCTCTCTCTCTCTCTCTCTCTCTCTCTCTCTCTCTCTCTCTCTCTCTCTCTCTCAACAACTATATTTCACTGCCTTCATTTCACTCAGAAGTCTGCAGCCATCATCACCTTGCAGAGAGACGTGCGTCATCTGCATTTGGAAGTTAGGAATTATATGTCACACTGCACACACATTATATTCCGTCTGGAACTTTGGAGCATATAAATATTGAACACACACAAACACATTATATATATATATATATATATATATATATATATATATATATATATATATATATATATATAAAATACCTATATATATATATATATATATATATATATATATATATATATATATATATATATATATATATATCAAAAATACCTCAGGATTTTTGTAGAAAAAAATTTAAGTTTTGGATAAAGGAGATATACAGATACACCAGATTGAATAACCAAATGGAATATACTAGTTACGTTAGTGCTAATTTGGTGAATCATTCTCTCAAAGGAAGCGAAATGAACAGCCAAATTCCATCAAGAGCGCGGGATGTTTGTGCTTCCAACACGTAATGATGCTCATATAAGCGGCTTCCTATTTCATCACATCAAAGTAAATCATAAGAATTAGCATTAAAACATATTTTAGCGCGCGATAAATCTTTATTAATGAATAAATTATTAGGGTGAGGCAGGTAGTAATGCTTATTCCAGCGAACAAATGATAAACTGCAACCTTATCATAAAATGAGTTTCACCATTAATAATCATATTTCAGTTTATATGTCTAAATTTTCCAGTCATCAGTAGTGACGAATTACCTGCTGGATGTTGAGCCTAAAACAATTCCATGGGGAGTCACTTGAAGTAAATAGTGCTTCTTCGGCTAAACAATAATGAAAATATTCGCGTCAGAATTTTTTTTATGAACAGAATTCACCTACTGATAGACTTTTTCTTTTTTCGAGCCGACGGTAAATATTCTCTGCCGTTAGCTTTGCAGCTAATCGTGATTGCCCGAAGGGCAGTCCTCGTTGAAATGTTGATATCATATTTTATACTAGTTTTCCTTGCAGTCGCTGAATTTCAAAATTATGCGAGGTAATGTTGCTAGTATGATATTTTTGGATTATTTACTACAATAATACATCATCGTAAAATATATGAAGTAATGTTGTTTTCCTTTTTACTACTACGAAACATCGCCGAGTCCGAAATTGTGGCGTAGGCTGCTAATATTTACAGTTTCTTCTCCAAAACGGACTTAAGATACCCCATGACATCCCTGCCGTTACAGTTTTTAGAGATTCACGTAATGAACTCGCACTATTTTCATAAAACCCACACTAATTCGCCTGAAGAAAGTACACTAGCGGCCCAATGGACAATTAGTTTGTAACTGTCTTACCAAATGAATGCATTCTCTCTCTCTCTCTCTCTCTCTCTCTCTCTCTCTCTCTCTCTCTCTCTCTCTCTCTCTCTCTCTAACAAATAATTCAGCTTTAAAGCTGATGTCCAGCGCCTGGCAAGATTGTAAAAATGGTACACCCTCCCTTCTCCGAAGTGAGAAGGAGAAAAGATCTGGAAAACTGGAATGCCGAAGGAGGAAATGGTCTTATTTCCTGCTGGTTTAAAATGTAATTACTCGTCAGAGGATTCCTTTCTCTCATCAGGGTAGGAATTTGAAAGGCCCAACAAAACAGAAGACATACCCCTCCCCCCTCCCTCACCACTTGGACAATTTGATTTAAAGCTTGATTCAACTGTTACTCTATGAAAGGAGGCTGATTTTATATTTCACGCTGTTTTTTTTAGACTGATACGTTGGACTAAGTTTCACTTAAAATTCAGCTTTAAAGCAGAAGTCATAACAAATGAAAGTCAAAGGCTGACTGAATCTTTTCAGGCAATGTTTTAATGAAAGTATTTTATAGCTGAAATTGTATATTCTTTAGAACTTTTCAATCGTTACAGCAGGAGCAAGGAAGAGATGGACCAGTTTTCTTCTTTTAATTTTCACACCTTAGAACTTTCGTTTCATCTACATTAATTGGTTCTAATATTGGTTTTCTATTTACTTGATCCTTAGCCCACATTTATCTTTCGTATTTCTGATATTCATAAGAAAAACTATTTACCTAAGAGTATTTGATTTTCCCAAACTTTTCTTGATTCAGTTTTTTCTCTTTTATACATCCTTGCCTTTCACTGTTCACTTTCCACAGGCCTTTCTTTTAACACTGAACCTTCGTCCTTCTTGTGTTTAGACAAGTTTTCTCTCTTCTTATTCACTTCGTGTTTCCTTTAGCGAGCGCCCTCACATAGCTCTGCATTTTACCTCCAACCATTCCATATGGCATGGATAAATTTCAGCCAACTCTCTCTCTCTCTCTCTCTCTCTCTCTCTCTCTCTCTCTCTCTCTCTCTCTCTCTCTCTCTCAGCGTTCATAAGACAAGGGAATTGTCTGTTATCATAACCCCCCGACGCGATGGTTAAAAAAGAGCGAATATATTTGCATATGAAATAAGGATGTGTTGTGATAACAACCACTTTCCCACTGTCATATTATCCGTTATCAAGTAGTAACACATCCGTCATTCGTATGAACATAAAATAGATTTATCTGAAATTCATGAGAAACATCCAACAATTCTATCTAAGTTCAAAAAGTTCAAGAGTAGCGCGTTAAACAAGTTTTAAACAAAACCTACACATCACTTACGAATTATGTACAAGATTTCATATATTTTCATCTTCAAAAGATGATACAATCAGTAACAGAGACCTGTTTTTAAAAGATATCTCCAGCCAGCGCACGGAATCTACTTCCACCAGCAACAGAAAATGAAAGCTAGTCATAAAAAACACGAAAATTCTCTTCGACCACTGTCGGCTGCTTGAGGATACCCCTTGGATAGCAACAGCTTCTGAATCCACCGCTTTTGGTCGGATCTCGGGCCATTCCAGAGGGAAATCCGGAGTTGATAACCCGTTTTGAATTCCTAATACCTCGGACCTCAGTGACTTTGTAGCTGCAGAGACCGGAGGCAATTCCCTCCAGACAGACCCTGATACCGATGCAAGAGATGGGTAAACACAACAGCGAGGAATTTTTATGCTATATTAATAGCAATGGAGTAGCTTCATTTTTCTTGGCTCACGGCAACAGGTAACAATTTCTGGAAAACCATCAAGTAAAAATTTGATGTTTGGAGACTAGCCAAGTATTTGTAACAGATGACTTTGTTTATATCAGTTCAGAGAAGGGAAGCGACGCACACACGCACACATATATACATACACACATATAGTACAAAAATTATGCAAACAAAAGCTAAGGATTCTATATTCATGGCGTCCTAATAAAGATGAGGACTCCTATTCATGCCAGGAAAACGAAGAGAGAATGGGATGTGGGAAACAGAGATAAAAAAGAAAATAAAAAAACTGAGAAGACTCACCGTTTGATTCGTGCAAGTATTCATAAAGCTTTGGTGGAAAAGTTTAATCACTTTTCTCGTATAATGTATCATACAATTCTCTATATTTTCAGTATTTAAAGAACAGCAACTTTTATGCCAGTGTTCCACTTAGCATTTAAAAGAGATGATAATTTATAATTACTTTCCCTTTGTGTATAAGTGATTTTAGAGTTTGATTATTCTTGACGTCACTCGTCCTTTGAGGAAACATTATTTGGTAATTTGGCTTCAATAATGTTGGCTTACAAAAACTATCTGAAATTTCAAATTAAATCTTCAAGGAACGCCTCGGCATTACTCTTCTCTTCTTAACACAGTATCTTAATTTGATTTACTTCAGCCCAGTCCGCATTACTGATAGTAATCTAATACAGTAGTCATAAGAATAGGGTAAAAAGAGCATTTAGTGAGTAGATTATTCCAAAAACTGGATTTGTCAAAACTGTACATCCCAGCTATTATTACTGATTATCATATGGTTCTTTATTCTGTCCATTCTATCTTTAATGCTCTTCTTCCCTACATTAGTCCATTCTTTCCTTGTTTTCTCCGTCTTCCTTTTATTTTTGATTAAGAAGCGTACTGCGAGGCATTTCCGCTCTGGAAAGTCACTGGTTTATGCAAGTCTGTTTTTTCCTTTGCTTTTTGCTTTTCTTTTGTTTACTGCATGTTTTAACTCTTTCATATGTGAACAACGCAGCTAATTAAACATGTGAATGAGGTGTGACCACACTGAAGGCATCACTGCCTTCAACGGATTTTATTTCACGGAATATTGAACGAATCAGTAGAGGTAGTAAGGCGCTTAGGTACTGCTAATCATAATACTTGCTTTCCGAGCATATATGTATGATGTCAACGGAAGTAAAAGTTATATTACAACTCTTACAGTCACTTGCTATTAATTTCTTTAGCATTCGTTATTTCGCCAATATGTCCGTTGTACTGTAATACAGTACATTGGCCTACTAAAAGGTTTGATTGTAAGTCCCTTACATATTTTCATCGTTAACTATCATTTATATCCTAGCTCACTGCCTTCTTTTGAATTTTTATCATCTGATTTTTCAGGATGCCTCGTCAGTTTATTTGTTATTCTTTTTTAAGTCTATTGTTTAATGTAGGCTTCAGTTTTAGACAGTAAAACTTGAATAATAAAGCCATTAGATCGTCTCCCTCCCACCTTCTGTGGGAATATTTGGGATTTTTTGTTCAAAAAGACGATATACCTGGCAGCAAGAAAATTAATTTTACTAATTAAAAGAGATTAGTATGTTTGGTACCCAAGCCCAAGAAATACAGACGCTTTAATTTTTAGTTTTCTATAAAAGAAAACCATTGTGCCGTCTTTGTCTGTCCGTACGAACATTATTCCTGCCCGCACTTTTTTATGTCCGCCCTCAGATCTTAAAAACTATTGAGGCTAGACGGCTGCAAAGTGGAATGTTGATCATCCACCCTCCAGTAATCAAACACACTAAATTGCAGCCCTCTAGCCTCGGTAGTTTTTATCTTATTTAAGGTTAAAGTTAGCCATAATCGTGCATCTGGCAACAATATAGGACAGGTCACCACAGGCCGGTGGCTGAATGTTTCACGGGCCGCGGCTCATACAGCATTATACCGAGACCACCGAAAGGTAATACGATGTACAGAAAACTCGATTGTGCCGAAGAAACTTCGGAGCATTTTTATACTTGCTTTTTTTTTTTTTATTAATTCTTCAAATTCAAACAGATTTACCACGTGGTTTGTGTAGACACTGATATTACTTTTCCCTTGTTTAAGGGAACGTTTCTGAAACCTATTTTCTTGCCTAATTCATTTTTGTCTGTCAACGATTACGCAACGATATAATTTATTCTCTGAGTGGGAAGCGTAGTATCAAAAAGGAAGCAATTACGAAACCCTAAACAAACATACATTCATACTTTTCTTAATATTTGCAAAGGTTTTGCAGTCTATATTGGTTCATTACCCTTGTGAATTATCGTTGATGAGTTTTGTCATTAACGCGGGAAGTTGATGTTAATATATATATATATATATATATATATATATATATATATATATATATATATATATATATATATATATATATATATATATATATATATATATATATATATATATATATATATATATATATATATATATATATATATATATATATATATATATATATATATATATATATATTTTTTATCACACCGTGATTTATATACAATCATGAAAGCTACAAATATCGCTTAATATCAAATCCACGCTACCTCGGAATATCCCCGATGGGGAATTATCACCGAAGGGAATTTATAAGTGATAAATGGACGGCATATCACTTATAAATTCCCCTTCGGTGACAATTCCCATCGGGGATATTCCCGAGGTAGCGTGGATTTGATATTAAGCGATATTTTGTAGCTTCATGATCATATATATATATATATATATATATATATATATATATATATATATATATATATATATATATATATATATATATATATATATATACACCACTATAAGTTCAAAAGCATCAAAACACCGAAGATTTCAATTGTATCACATTAGTGATCTTCTTTATATGGAAGAGCATTTTCGCAAAAATCTGGTAAGTAATATCATATTTTCTCCTTGACCTTATATAAACATTGAATTTCTGGTGTTACATCTAATCTCATTAGCAGGATCTGTGTACCATAATTATACCTCTCGGATAAATAAATAGTATAAGCGAAAGTTTTGTGTTTAGCGCAATTAATTTCGTTATTCAGGAAAAATCGGCTGTTGTGGTCTAGCTGAATTAGTGATATTGTAGCCGATCACATTATTTTTTTTAACATCACCTTAAAACATAGAATTCCAGTGACCATACATAGTTAGGGCATGATTATACGCTTTTACATATGCGGATGAAAAACATTAAATGGAAATGTTACTGCTTGTTTTAAAACTACAGTTACGTTGCTTTACATGATAAGTACCATAAATAAGTTTGTCTATCTTGGTATGGGCAAATGAAATCAGGCAAAGAAGTCTCCTACCTTTGCAGTCAATCTTTGTGTATTAAAGTCCTGTTGTTTTAACTCAAGCCATTTTAGAACCAATTAGTCAAACGGTGCCAAGGAAGGCAAAATTAAATGCATATGTATTTACAATCCGTTGCATGAAATATACTCAAATAAAAGAATAAACAGTTATCCCACAGATATAATAATAGAAAAAGGTAGGTCATTTTATTAAGAACAATATAGGAATGAACGAATCAAAGATGAATTCAAAATGACATCATAAAAAAGTATCATTCAGTAAGTTCGCCAAATTTCTCAAGAATAAATCATGGGACGATCTGCTTGATATTATGAACCAGAGTCTGTTACTGAATCTACCTCTTTGAAAGTTTTGAAACCACAGCACATACAGATGAAATGATCATTTTATAAATCTGAAGAAAATAGTTGTTAATGAACTATCTCTAAAAACTTGAAATAAAGGGGAGAATATGTTTCTTTCCTTTAGGAAAGAATAGAATATGCCTCGGAGTAAAATGAATAAAAGGAAAAAAAAAATTTATCAACAGAAAGCACATATAGTCCCGGGCGAAAACGTCCCTTTCACAACAGAAAAAGTTGTTTCCCTCTGGGAAACCGGTATTGGATTTTACCGTAAATAAAATAATAAAACTATAGTGGAGTGGCTGGCGGAGCACGTACCTGCAACTTTTGTCTGCCTAAACTTCATTATCTGGTACTCTGCCTTACTCTCGTATCTCTTTAAACATTTCAATATTATATATATATATATATATATATATATATATATATATATATATATATATATATATATATATATATATATATATATATATATATATATATGTAACAAGAACAGAATTAACACTTTTTTGAAAGTGTACGTAACGTGCTCTACGATCTTTCTTCAGGAAAAAAAGCGTATGAAGGTTCACTCACGATAACACTTACATCCATTTTTCTCCCTCTCTCTCTCTCTCTCTCTCTCTCTCTCTCTCTCTCTCTCTCTCTCACCGTGTATCGCCTCTCTCTCTCTCTCTCATCGCTTTCCGAAGTTCACCCCCCCGAATCTCACTCATTCTCACCAAAGCAATTAAATGGACTATTTAAAGAAACGCAATAGTTTCTACAAAAATAAGTTTATTATTCAAATAACCCAACAAGAAATTAATAAAACAAAGCAAAGATTAAAATGCATAATAAATGAAATATCGAGTCAGATAACTAAACTCTGAACTGCAAAACACTTCTGATTAAAGAAGTCTCACTATGGCTAATAGCCTGAAAATATCCAAACTCACACATACTCCCCAAATCAATAACTAAAGTCATGTCAAAAAAAACAGTCTACCACATGTTATTCGAACCAGTCCACACTGTCCACCGACATCTTATCTGCCGATTCAAAAGCCTGGATCCTCTCCAAAGCTACGTCTAGACAACTGCAGTTCTATCACGTTAAAGAACGATCAAACTCACTTTTAGGGCAGATTTTGGCATAATCTAGATCAAATTAACGCACGTACTCACGAATATACATAACACTTCGGAGATCACCTGACTGCCAATATTGCTGAGGTTCTCACGCAGATAGCTGAGAATCTAACTATTTGCTGAACACAAAGATTTTACGACTGACGGCTCTGTCAGTACCATCTCACTCAAAAATTCTTCCATCACATCTTAAAGCATTGAAGCTATGAAATGCATATATGTGTCCTTTAAAATTGTAGCAGCCATATTTTCTGAAATATATATATATATATATATATATATATATATATATATATATATATATATATATATATATATATATATATATATATATATATATATATATATATATATATATATATATATATATATATATATATATATATATATATATATATATATATATATATATATATATATATATTTTTACGTTTTTCCGTGGTTTTGGTTTGAAATATGCTCTGTGAGACAGGTAGCAACAATTTAAGGTAATTTAGCCTTGTGATTCTGACTTCGTGGGTACAGGAAAACGTGAAAAAGAGGGAAAACAAAGGAGAATTTCATATGAGCTTAGGGCTTCACAGAAAAGTACGCTTAAGGCACAGTCTATCTAAGGTCTGTCCTAGCAAAGCCTATCCCTTCTTATGTTCCTCTGAACTAAAATTCTTACCCCTTTGACAGGTGGGATCTGTGCAAAACAACTCTTACCCGCTTGCTTCTTCCTACATCGTGTGCACTCTTACTTTAGCCAAGATAAATTTCTTGTATTCGATTAAAACAAGGAAGAGAGGTCGAACAGGTAATATTTATAATATACATACACACATCACACACACACACATATATATATATATATATATATATATATATATATATATATATATATATAATCTCGAAAGCTACAAACGTCCTTTAATATCCAATTCACTCTACCTCGGAAATAATATATTTTCATATATGTTACCGAAGGGGAATTTTTAGTTGATAATAAGTCCACCGTCCCGTGGGGTCGAACCAGCGACGGACGAGGAATCAGGACTACAGTGACGCACTAACGATGAAGTAGAGAGAATTGGATATTAAAGGACGTTTGTAGCTTTCTGATTGTATATAAATCACGGTGGTGTGATAAAAAATTCATATATATATATATATATATATATATATATATATATATATATATATATATATATATATATATATATATATATATATATATAT
>NC_089750.1:11378525-11428525 GCF_040412425.1 Macrobrachium rosenbergii | reverse complement strand
ATATATATATATATATATATATATATATACTGTATATATATATATATATATATATATATATATATATATATATATATATATATATATATATATATATATATATATATATATATATATATATATATATATATATATATATATATATATATATATATAAATATATATATATATATATATATTAACATATGTGATACTGTTAATGTAAAGCTCATCGTCCGATAATTTACAACGGGACAATGAACCAATATAACTAAAAAGCCTTTGCAAATATTGAGAATATTATGTATATATGCTTTGTTAGGGTTTTCGTAATTATATTATATATTTTGATACTATATATATATTCATAGAATTATGATATCGTTGCGTAATCGTTGACAGACAAAAAGAATTATGCAAGAAAATTGGTTTAAGAATACGTTATCTTAAACAAGGAAAAGTTAGACAGTGTCTACGCAAACCACGCGGTAAATTGTTTGAATTTGTAGAATTAATAAAAAAAAAGGGGTAAAAATTTTAGTTTCAGAGGAACATAAGAAGGGATTTCTTTGTATATCGGATAACCTTTAGGTGGTCTCGGTATAATGCTGTGAGCTTTTTGTGAAACATTTGTACGGGCCTGTCTTGGCCTTTCAGGAAGAAGCCTGGGCAGGAGGAATTTGAAAACAGCCGCGACCCGAGACAACCCGCATCTAGAGGGCTGCAATTTAGTATGTTTGATGACTGTAGGGTGGATGATCAACATACTACTTTGCAGCCCTCCAGCCTCAATAGATTTAAGATCTGAGGGCGGACATAAAAAAAGTGCGGGCAGGAATAAAGTGCGGACGGACAGACAAAGCCGGGAGAATGGTTTTCTTTTACAGAAAACTAAAAATTAAAGCATCTGCATTTCTTGGGCTTGGGTACCAAACATACTAATCTCTTTTAATCGGGAAAATTAATTTTCTTGCTGTCAGGTATATCTTTTTGAACAAAAAATCCCAAATATTCACACAGAAGGATTGGAGACGATGTCATAGCTTTATTAATCTAATTTTATTGTCTAAGACTGAAGCCTACATTAAACAACAGCGATAAAAAGTTATCAAAAAGATTGAAAACAAATAAAAATTGAAAGAAGATAGGCATCCTGAAAATGATTAATATGTAAGGGAGTTCAAAAACCTTTTAGTAGGAGCTAGGATATAAATGATAGTTAACGATGCTAAAAAATTAATATGTGACTGGACATTTACAATCAAATATATTTAGTAGGCCAACAGTTCCTCGCTGTGACAGTACAACGGTTGGTCATATTCCGAACGGCCAGTGAAGAACAAGACGAATTTGTTTTGGTGATAGAAAATTTTCGCTATAATGTGGTTAATTACAAGTAGGACTGTAGGTAACCAATTGGTTGTAAAGAATCAAAAATAACAAAAATAAAAACTTCCTTGACATCAGATGATACATGTTATCAGCAGTGGTCGTTAAACTAAGATATACTTAACTTATTATGATTAGCAATACCTAAGCGCCTTACTACCTTTACGGATTCGTTCAATATTCCGTGAAATAAAATCCGTTGAGGAGGTGATGACATCACTGTGGTCACACCTCATTCACATGTTTAAATAACTGCGTTGAGTTTAACACCTCATTCACAGGTTTAAATAATGAATAGAGTTAAAACATGCAGTAAACATGTTTAGATAAATGAAAAAATTAAAAACATGCAGCAAACAAAAGAAAAGCAAAAATCAACAGGAAAAACAAACTTGCATAAACCTGTGACTCTTCAGAGCGGAAATGCCTCACATTGCGCTTCTTAACCAAAAATAAAAAGAAGACGGAGAAAGCAAGGAAAGAATGGACTAGTGTAGGGAAGAAGAGTATTAAAGATAGCATGGAGAAAATGAAGAAACATATGATAATCAATAACAATAGCTGGGATGTACAATTTTGACAAATCCAGTTTTGGGAATAATCTACTCACTAAATGCATTTATTCGTAAATAGTTCAGTATCCTACTCTTATGACTATTGTGTTAGATTACTATCAATAATGCGGACTGGGCTGAAGTAAATCAAATTAAGAAGCTGTGTTAATAAGGGTAATGCCGAGGCGTTCCTTGAAAATTTTATTTGAAATTTCATATAGATTTTGTAATCCAACATTATTGAAGCCAAATTACCAAATAATTCTTCCTCAAAGGAAGAGTGACGTCAAGAATAATCAAACTCCTAAGTCACTTACACACAAAGGGAAAGTAATTATAAATTATCATTTCTTTTAAATGGTAAGTGGAACACTGACATAAAAGTTGCTGTTCTTTAAATACTGAAAATATTGAGAATTGTATGATATGCGTAAAAAGTGACTAAACTTTTTCACCAAAGCTTTATGAATACCTTCAAGAGTCAAACGGTGTCTTCTCAGTTTTTTTTTTTATTTTCCTTTATATTTTTATTTCCCATAGCCCATTCTCTCTTGGTTTTCCTGGCATTTTTATTAGGACGCCATGGAAATAGAATCCTTAGCTTTTGTTTGCATAATTTTTGTACTCTGTATGTATGCATATATGTGTGTGTGTGAATCGCTTCCTTACTTTGAACAGATATAAACAAACAAAGCCATCAGTTACACATACTTGGCTAGTCTCCAAAAATCAAGTTTTTACTTGATGGTTTTCAGAAATTGTTACACGATGTTTATACCGACGTCCATAGAATTTTTTTTTTTTCGTGAGACAGGAAAAATGACGCTACTCCATTGCTATTAATATAGCATAAAAATTCTTCGCTGTTGTGTTTACCCATCTCTTGCATCGGTATCAGGGTCTGTCTGGAGGGAATTGCCTCCGGTCTCTGCAGCTACAAATGCCACTGAGGTCCGAGGTATTAGGAATTCAAAGCGGGTTATCAACTTCGGATTTCCCTCTGGAATGGTCCGAGATCCGACCAAAAGCGGTTGGATCCAGAAGCTGTTGGTATCCAAGGGATATTCCCAAGCAGCCGCAAGTGGTCGAAGAGAATTTCCGTGTCTTTTATGACTTGCTTTCATTTTCTGTTGCTGGTAGAAATAGATTCCGTGCGCTGGTTGGAGATATATCTTAATAAGCAGGTCTCTGTTACTGATTGTATCATCTTTTGAAGCTGAAAATATGATATAAAATCCTGTATATAATTCATAAGTGATTTGTAGGTTCTGTCTAAAACTTGTCCAAAATGCTACTCTTGAACTTTTTGACCTTAGATGGAATTGTTGGTTGTTTCTCATGAATTTGAGATAACTCTATTTCATGTTGATACGAATGACGGATGTGTTATTACTTGATAACCGATAATATGGCAATGAGAAAGCGTTGTTGCCACAACACATTCTTATTTCATATGCAAATGCATTCACTCTTTGTTAACCATCGGGGGGGTTATGATAACAGAATGTTCCCTTGACTTATGAACGCTCAGTTGGAGTGCAGTACAAATATATCTGAAAATAAAGTTGGTGAGAGAGAGAGAGAGAGAGAGAGAGAGAGAGAGAGAGAGAGAGAGAGAGAGAGAGCTGGCTGAAATTTATCCATGCCATATGGAATGGTTGGAGGTAAAATGCGGAGCTAGGGACGGGGGGCGCACGTTAAAAGAAACATGGAATGAATAAGAAGAGAGAAAACTCGTCTAAACACAAGAATGACGTAAGATTCAATGTCAAAAGAAAGGCCTGTGGAAAGTGAACAGTGAAAGGCAAGGATGTATAAAGGAGAAAAAACTGAATCAAGAGAAGTTTGGGAAAATCAAAACTCTTAGGTAAATAGTTTTCCTATGAATATCAGGAAATCGAAAGATAAATGTGGGCTAAGGATCAAGTAAATAGAAAACCAAAATTAAAACCAATTAATGCAGATGAAACGAAAGTTCTAAGGTGTGAAAATGAAAAGAAGAAAACTGGTCCATCTCCTCCTTGCTCGTGCTGTAAAGATTGAAAAGTTCTGAAGAATACACACTTCAGCTATAAAATACTTTCATTAAAACATTGCCTGAAATGATTCAGTCAGTCTTTGACTTTCATTTGCTGTAAATTCTGCTTTAAAGCGGAATTTTAAGTGAAACTTAATCCAACGTATCAGTCTAAAAAAACAGCGTGAAATATAAAATCAGCCTCCTTTTACAGAGTAACAGTTGAATCAAGCTTTAAAATCAAATTGTCCAAGTGATGAGGGAGGGGGGAGGGGTATGTCTTCTGTTTTGTTGGTTCTTTCAAATTCCTACCCTGGTGAGAGAAAGGAATCCTCTGACGAGTAATTACATTTTAAACCAGCAAGAAATAAGACCATTTCCTCCCTCGGCATTCCAGTTTTCCAGATCTTTTCTACTTCTCACTTCGGAGAAGGGAGGGTGTACCATTTTTACAATCTTGCCAGGCGCTGGACATCAGCTTTAAAGCTGAATTATTTGGTGGAGAGAGAGAGAGAGAGAGAGAGAGAGAGAGAGAGAGAGAGAGAGAGAGAGAGAGAGAGAGAGAGAGAATGAATTCATTTGGCAAGAAAGTTACAAACTAATTGTACACTGGGCCACTAGTGCACTTTCTTTAGGTGAATGAGAATGGTTTTATGAAAACGTTCGGGTTTTCGTGAAAATCTCTAAAAACTGTAATTCATTAAGGATGTCATGGGGTATCTAAAGTCTGTTTTGGAGAAGAGACGGTAAATATCAGCAGCCTACGCCACAAATGACCATCTTGTTTCGGACTCGACGATGTTTTGTAGTAGTAGAAAGGAAAACAACATCACTTCATATATTTTCCGACGATGTATTATCGTAGTAAATATCCAAATATATCATACTAGCAACATTACCTCGTATAATTTTGCTAAATAATGAGAAATGAAATTCAACGATTGCAAGGAAAATTAGTACAAAATATGATATAAACATTTCAACGAGGACTGCCCCTCTGCCAATCACGGTTAGCTGCAAAGATAACGGCTGAGAATATTTACCGTCAGCTCAAAAAAAAAAGTCTATCAGTAGGTGAATTCTGTTCATAAAAAATCTGACAGGAATATTTTCATTATTGTTTAGCCGAAGAAGCACTATACGAATATTTTCTAATCTATCGTTTATAATTTTGACACCGAAGAAGCACTATTTTCTTCAAGTGACTCCTCTTGGAATTGTTTTAGGCTCAACATACAGCCGGTAATTCGTCACTACTGATGACTGGTAAATTCAGATATACAAACTGGAATATGATTATATTAACGGTGAAACTCATTTTTGATACGGTTGCAGTTTATCATTTGTTCGCTGGAATATGTATTATTGCCTGCCTCACCCTAATAATTTATTCATTATTGAAGATTTATCGCGCGCTAAAATATGTTTTAATGCTAATTCTTACGATTTACTTTGATGTGATGAAATAAGAAGCCTCTTTTATGAGCATCATTACGTGTTGAACTACAAACATCCCGCGCTATTGATAGAATTTGGCTTTTCATTTCGCTTCCTTTGGGAGAATAATTCACCAAATTAGCACTAACGTAACTAGTGTATTCCATCTGGTTATTCAATCTGTGTCTATCTATATATTTCTTTTATCCAAAACTTTAATCTATTCTACAAAAATCCTTAGGTATTTTATATATATATATATATATATATATATATATATATATATATATATATATATATATATATATATATATATATATATATATATATATATACAAAAATATATATATATACAAAAATATATACCATATATATATGTATATATATATATATTATATATAGGTATTACACACATATATATATATATATATATATATATATATATATATATATATATATATATATATATATATATATATATATATATATATATATATATATATATATATATATATATATATATATATATATATATATATATATATATATATATATATATATATATATATATATATATATATATATATATATATATATATATATATATATATATATATATATATAATGTGTGATTCAATAATGTGTGTATTCAACATTTATAACTGAATCCTCTGCTCCAAAGTTCCAGACGGAATATGAAATCGTTCTGAGAGAAGATGTTTTCTGCAGTTGTGACATATAATTCCTAACTTCCAAATGGCAGATGACGCACGACTCTCTGCAAGGTGATGATGGCTGCAGACTGACTCACATCGATCAAAAATGAGTTTCAGTGAAATGAAGCAGTCGAAATATAGTTGAGAGAGAAATTAGAGAGAGTTGAGAGAGAGAGAGAGTAACTTGAGTCAGAATGAAGAGTTGAGATATACTTACTTTAAAAGCATATTCTTGAAATTTTCTCAAGCTAGTATTTCCGATGGAAGGATTGAGACCTAGATGAATGTCTCTGAGATTTGCTCTCAGAAGAGGGATGGAACCTTTGTCAAATGCCCTTTGTTTCGAGACTAGTCCATTTTTCGGGATTAAGGTTTTCTGCAAGAGTTATGGATTTGATATTATGATATGTTCAGAAATTTAGGGTGATTTTTGTTAGATTTCAACTTCACTTCATGTTTTCTCTGTCCAAATTTCAGGGAGCGGAATGAAAAGCTCTCAGGTAATGATAAAGATCTAATCACATCTTACCAGACATTATATCCCTAAAAATGGCAAGATTTACCTGAATTTACCATCAAAACATAATTTTGTCACCATGAGAAAAGACTCTTTTTTGTAAATGCCAGTAATGTCCATATCTTTTTATTGACAGCATAATTAGAGAGAACTAAAACTTATCCTTACAAAGTTACCAGAGCAGACAAAAATAAGACTCGACATAGATTAAAAAGATGGTCAGATGACTTTAAATATTTTTATTAAATGGAATTGTTCTGTCATTTGAATGTCTCTGCATTGTCAAAGAACGAAGGAATTCAAAGGCCCTTCCTTTCCGTGTTTTCTGACATGAAGTTTTGATATTTCATATCAAATACAAAGTTACCAGACATACAAAAAATATGCGTTATCATTAACCGCAATTACCTGAATATCATGCAAGAACATAAGTTTCCTTCTTATCTGCAAAAATTCAGTAATCCCATACTGAATTTTTATTGACAGCGTCATTATTCAGAACTAAATTTATAATAGACCAGACTCTCGATAGATAAAAAAAAGATGGTCAGACGACTAAATATTTTATTAAATTTGGCCGCATGTCCAAATGGACCCAAATTCCCGTTCATTCTAATCTGCCTTGCTTATTGAAATCCGGATCCGCGTGACCTCGTATGGTTAGTATACACCTAGTAACTTGACTGTCAGCAGTTTGCAAGTAAGCACACATACGAATTCAGAACAACTCAAACACGTACAAATACACAAACTCACAAGCAATACGAAAGTGAGGACAAGGAAATATAAGAAAAGCTGCGTTACAACAAGAATGTCATAGATATCTCAATAGAAAACAATCGTTCTAAAGTGAACCGGGGTCATTGGATGAAAGAATATCGAGCGTCTTGACATCACGGAAACAAAAGAGTTCCTTGAAGTGAGGACTCTGCAGGGGAAGGGGTCTGAAAGGTCTCTTTGCGAATGGCGTCAAAGAAACACGGATAAGCCAAGGGGTCTCCTGTTGTCTGTTGATCTTGACGGTTCAGGGGCACTTCCAAGATAAGTGATCCTCGATGCCTTCGTTAGCTCCATCGTTGCTTTGGTTTTACGACCGTTGTAAAAAACTAATATACTGCGCACGTCTTGTGTTTCGGCATTATTTGTTTCACCGACGAAAGCTCAATAAAATGTCCACACTCTCAGAAATTAATTCTATGAAGCACAGCAGACTGAATAAACGTAAATGGCATACAGCAAATAAAATAAGGAATAAAATGAGATTCAGGAAAAGGCTGTCAGGACTTGAGATTACCACCTTTTCGGTGACACATACGAACTATTCATATACCTTATGAAATTATGTATAGACATTGTGCAGGAATAAGAATATCACATTGCACAATGAATCTCTTTAGAAGAGACAGCATTTTCTTAGGTAGTGGCGTCCTTAGCACATTAATTGATTTTTTTACCCAAACAAATTATCTTGGCCACCATTTCTTGTATATTTCAAAACTAATACATAGTAGTCAGTGCGACTTTAATGCACAGAAATAAAATTCCAATAAAAATCTAAGATGATATTAGCTTTTGGTATATAACTTTTACTTGTGTCCTCGTTCCTTTCGAAATAGAATGAAAATCTGCCATTCTCATCGCCCACACGTCACGTGACGGAAGTGGCCTCAGGGAAATTCACCCACTCGTGTCTTTCCTGTGTTTTATCTTCCACAAATATCCAGTCATCTCTAGTCTTTCCTCCTTTAGCTCACCTGTTCTGGTGGTCCAAGGAGCCCAGTTTACTCTATCACGCACTATTCTCCTCGGTTTATGCGAAGGACACGCCCAAGCCATCTCATTCTCCCTTTCATCACCATCTCATCTGTATATTACAGGCAGATGGCGAGACCAGGATTTCGCGAACTGCCTGGAATTTCAGGTAGATAGCGAAATGCACTTGGGGACATTTGATCTCCCCAGGGACTAGTACTAAACACGGCGAAACAGTAACTCACCTACCCTGTTTCGCCGTGTTTAGTATTAGCCCCCGGTGGGTCAAATGTATTTCACCGTGTTTAGTACTTGCATTTCGCTCTCTGCCTGAAATATCAGGCAGTTCGTGAAATGCCTGGTTTTGCTATCTGCCTGTAACATATATACGGAACACGTAATTTCTCTTATGGTATAGTTCTGAACTCTCTCCTGAAACCTGACTTCCAGTATTCTGGTAAAACTAAATTCCCAATTAGCCAAAAATTTCTAGATGCAGTCTCATTGTCATACAATACGTCAAGTCATTCCAGTTCAGCCTAGACTTGTGTATAATCTCCCTTTCGTATGCGGTTCCAGCCCATTTATTTCCAAATCTTTTTCAGCCTGGTATTTTTTCATTTGCCTTCTTTAGTCTTTCATCAAATTCCAGCTCAAGAGAATCTGTACTTGGTACCATTGTTTATCATTATCTGCAAAATACTACCTCCCGTAACTTCTCTCCATCTAGTGTTAATTCATCTCATTGTGCATTTTGTGCATTTCTTAGAATAATTTCGAGTCCCATCTCGCTAGCTACATGATGCATCCTATTCAGCAAGCTTTGCGAATCTTGAGGCGTATTACTAATTAAAACTGCATCACCCGAATATTCTAAGACTGCCGAATTTTTTTTATTAATCCAATATAAGCATTCTCTTCCATATCCGATCATTCTTTTTTTATTAGAAAGGAAAAATAGTCCATTGTAGAACCATAATTTACAGAGAATTCAACCGATAAGACCCCATCAACCTATGTGGTAACAGGTGCTGGTAACCTGAGCTCTTGACCTTAGTCCAGATACTACCAGCTGGGCCAGATTGGCCTGATGCTTGTTAAGGAATAGGGGCCTAATTTTCTGAAGATTTATGCATACCCGAGGTACCCATAAGTACAATAGTATTTACCATAGCATACTTTATTTCATCGTTAAATTTATTTACCATACAGCAAATGACTAAGCAATGTTTTTAGTGAATATCAGCATAAAGGCAATGACACAAACATTTTTAGCTTGTCTAGTATTAGATATATTTATTTATGCCTACGGTATCAGTGAATGCCCGATTGTTTAAGACAAATAAAAATGATTTTACATATATTATTTTACCTTATAGCTATTACCTTTCTATTCAAAAATACAAATATACCTAATTTACATAACGTCTTTCAGATCGGACCAAAAACCTTTCAACAGGTATGGAAGGATACCTAAGAGAACCCAGCAGAAACATAATTGGCTTTTTATTTAGGTTACGAATAAGAAGTAAAGGTTACTTGAAAAAAGAAAAAAGTATAAAACGCGTGGGATGGGGACAAGAGGCTTCCACTGAGGTAATCCTCTTATGATTTTTGTAATAAAAAGATGCGGTAAGAGTTCTCCACAGAAATAGTTCGGTGCTATGGAAAGGCTTGACTCATATTTTTATGAGCTTTCTACCAAACCAAAGAGAGAGAGAGAGAGAGAGAGAGAGAGAGAGAGAGAGAGAGAGAGAGAGAGAGAGAGAGAGAGTAAGGAGAACATCTGACTTTAATTTATTTAGATAGGCATATATGCGACAATAAATTACTTATACAAACAGAAGAAGATAGACAGGCAGATGATTGTTTATTCTCGAGTCTTTACGACGTCTGTTATGGCAGATATCAATCTATGTTACTTTGAAATTTCCTGGATATTTTCATACTCAGTTCGAGAAGTTTTGCGCGTCTAATATTTGATAATGTAGGGTCCCGTCTTTCATTTTCAAGTACAGGATAGTTCTATCTAGAGATTTCTTTTTTATTGATTAGTTGTCATAATCTATGTTAGATCCATAAGCAATCACTTAAAAACGTATTTGTAAGCTAAAAAGAAATTAGTTTGTTGCTGGGTAATGTAACTAGCAAAACAGTCTTTTAAGACTGAAAATTAAGACTAGAAGTTTATACATTATCCCTCTTGTAAAGAATACTTTGTAAATCTGCAAAGGATATTTATTAAGGTTCTACGGGTATCTTAGATTTTTTATTACCTTACCTTTTCTCTTTACAACTTGGTCTTTGGACTGTTGTAATAAGAATACAAGATTTCAGATCACCTCCTAAAAATCTGGTAATGCATAACATCTATATATACGCTTTTTCAAGGAAACTTAAACGGACAGCAGTTAAAGAAGTTGCTTACTCATATATTATAAATAGGACACCAGAAGTCCAGTTTCAGTAAGCAAATTTTTATTAAATGGCAGAATTATTGATATCCTTACTGCAAGAAGAAAATTTAGAAGAAAATGAAAAATGAATGAAGGGTATGAAATCATAATCCTTTCATGTACTATGCGAACACTGAAGAAGAATATTAATTGTGCATATTTATGAACAATTGAAATTGGCCAAAAGTGTTCTGCATCTTATATTTATACTTTTACACACAAATAAACACGATTTTATTCTAAAACACCACAGGTCCAAGCTCTCATGCGTATCCACTGAAAAAGGTTGTTGAACTATAAAACAATAATACGAGGAAAGTTTGAAAAAATAAAATAAGATTTCAACTACGGCTTCAGTTTTGTTAAGGTAGAAAATTATATTCACGTTTAAAGGGTGAAAATTTAGCAACAAAATATATTTTATTTACTCTACTAGAATAGTAACTGTTGGGTGACCGGAGAACAGAGGTCTGATCCAGACAGTCTTACTTCCACAACCTCTTACAATATTTACGATCTGCCCTTGGGCAAAAGCCAGAGCTGGAATAATTTCAGCTTACTATGGACCAAGCACACCATCATTCTGATTAGTAAATGTGTTAGTAATGCTTGATATTTCATTATCCATAACATAATTTACCTACCCATCTTCTTATCAGCGCAATTTGGTTTGCAGTGAGGTATTAGATGCTCAAAATATAAAGTACAAGTCCACTTGATAAGAGAGAGAGAGAGAGAGAGAGAGAGAGAGAGAGAGAGAGAGAGAGAGAGAGAGAGAGAGAGAGAGAGCACTGTCTATAACGGCAATCATTTGACTTTTTCCGTACTAAAGCGATGTTAGTGTCGGTTCAAACTTTCACGTAGGTTAAAGGATCCCATTACTTGAAGGTACTTACTATTATCTTTTTTACCAATTGACTCTCTTAAGATGGAGGTTTTTTATTTCAACTTCTGGGCTTCAGTACTTGCAATTCACTACTAATAAGTAGTACCAATTATATTCGTGCCAAATAGTATTTGCCTTCCAAGCTGTGTGATAAATGCTTCCACAGTTTCCATAATCTACTGATGTCAGAGGAAGATGTATCTTTATCTAATAAAGTTTTATATTACGATAAACTCTTCGAACATTTTTTTTATGCTTAGCGAGAGAAAAACAAGATTGCATTTCGTCTTGTCTCAGTGACAGAAGAACTTAACAGAAAAGCATGTGAAGAAATATCTGAATTGAAGCATTGTACCTGTTCCTCTCTATCTCGTGAAGGAGAAAGAGCAGATTTAACTCTCCCTGTTTTCGTAAAAACTCGACTTACATAAGCGTCAGACATCTGAAGCCGAGATCATTCCCGGGCGATGCATTGCCGGCGCGAAAGATGGGGAGATTTTACTTCACGGAAGTGAGATTTGTTTTGTTGTTCTTTAGGAGAAATCTTGTTCTAGAAATAAAAAGCAAACTGTTGACTCAGATTGTTAGACTGTTTTCATACAAATATTACATATATTATATACAATTATGTTCTTTTTTATTAATATTTATTATGATTCGGTGATAGATTTTTTTTAACCCGACTTCGGCAATGCTCGTCTAAATAAGTTTCAGCAATTTTTTATTTCGCGTGTTTTTTCTGAATTTTTCAACTGAATAAATTTAATTATATCTCACCGATGCTCTGAAGAAATGAAACATTTTATAATTTTTTTTAAAATTTATAAAAATTCATTTGAATATTCATGCAGCACTAAGTTAAGTAGTGCTATAAAACTAATGATACAAAGGTTTACCTTTGTATGGGTCATTTGTATTACCAAATGTCTGACCGTTAACATTCTTCTTGATTTGTGCAACTTTTCCCAGTTCAAAAGTGCACTACCTTTTCTCATTAGTCAATGATTCTAATCTGGAGCCTGCTTTAAAGTTGTTGCTAGTTCCTTTGCTTTGATGGCATTTTCTGGAGATTAAACACGCCAGATAAATCATAGTCAATATAATCACTCTTTCCACTTCCTTGGCCAGGTGTCAGTACAGATGTTATCTTTCCGTTCTTCTCTCTTCCTACATTCTCCTTACGCCAGAAGCATCATGAAAAATTAAATGATAGAAATTGCCTCATGGCTGTCACGGGGAATTAATCCCTTGACGTTAATTGAAAAGATTTTTCTCTTGCAACAGCGACACCTGTCAGGGACGTTGCCTTCTCTTTCCCGATCAGGCGGAACAGAAGGGGAATCGAGAGGGTAACTTAATGATCCTTCTGATATGATGTCGACTCTGCTTGAAAGGGAAATTTTGAGAATTATGTTGTTTTCATTATTCTAGTACGTCATTTAATAGAGAACATAATCTATGTACATATTCCGTATGCAAAATAATATTTTCCTAATCAGTAGTAATTAATCTATATATTTACATTAAACTGTTATTTGAATAATGAAAAGTACCACATTAGGTTTATGATGTCCGTCAGAATTATGTTGGCAAGAGCAATCACTCGTAAAAAGGAAATCGTCCAATTAAGATTAATTCACTTAAAACCATATCCTAATTATCTATAACCTTCATTTGGTATAAAGTCAAGTTAATTTGAATATCAATTTTAATGCAGGTCGGATCACATTTACAAAATTCATATATATTATAAAACTTTGTTTTAAAAATTATTTCTCGCCGCGTCACTAGACGCTGAACCAATAAAAGAAAGGAAATGGAATGGAGGCTACAAAACCCAGTTGGTCTTGCGGGGCCTCGTAACCGTTCCCAGTAGGAATCGTTCCCGATATTAGACAGAGGTCGAGAATTATTGTATGAAATTTCCTGGGCCATTGGGCTTCGGGCTGAGAAAGGAAGAGAATTCTCCATCATCGACTATGAGGAGCTTTGTTAGAATGGAAACAGGAAACGAGGCTCCGTCTGCCCTTCCAGGTGAAAACTTTTCCAATGCATGATTTAATGGAATAACCACGTAAGGGTGTGTGTTTATATATATATATTATATATATATATATATATATATATATATATATATATATATATATATATATATATATATATATATATATATATATATATATATGTGTGTGTGTGTGTGTGTGTGTGTGTGTGTGTGTGTGTGTATATATATAATATATATATATATACATGTATAGTGTGTGTGTGTGTGTGTGTGTGTGTGTGTGTGTAAGATTCTTCAGCGTGGTAAGCACAAATACCCCTACTCCTGGGGACGAATGTCTCACGAACTCAGGGATGGTTAGTTTGGCAACAACAAAAATAACAGAATATTGGACTGCAGAAATGAATACCCCTTTCTTATTAGCAGAAGTGGAATAAAACATCTGTTCTGTAAGTTATGCTTCCTATAACTACATATAAAGCCAATTAACTTAAGCATTTCAGTGAAAAGTTGCAAAACATCTTTTGTCAAGAAGTGGTCGAATAGCCTGGATTATAAAAAAAGAAGAAGATGACTCGTGCAATCCGTCACCTGATCCAGACCCTTAGAGATTCCTATATCTGTTGCAGACTCCTCGCTGCGGGAAACTCAAGCTTCGTGGAAAGGGAAAAACAAGTCGGATTCCATCTTCGGTTCGAGAAAATATTTTTCACTCGGTCACTGTCGTTTCGTGTTGTTTGGCCGTTGTTTGTTACCGTATGGTGTTTCCGCATCAATATTCCACTTCGGAACTACTTTAACATTTTCTGCAGCAAGTTGAATTCTTTTATTCTTGAATGAAAGAACTGGTACTCATTCACCTCTACTGTCATTAGAAAAATATTACGTCGTTTTGAATGTTACATCTAACTAACGTAAATTGAAGTGCATATTATTGGTACTTGAATGCAAGACATATATTTAACATTTTATATATTCTCTCTCTCTCTCTCTCTCTCTCTCTCTCTCTCTCTCTCTCTCTCTCTCTCTCTCTCTCTTCAGAGGGCCATATAACGTCTTCAGTAATGCTACTAACCCCTGTATTTTCTCCTTAAAGTTCCATAATGTTGCACCACTCTGTTAACTTTAAGATCGAGTCATTTAATTTTAAGATGGTTTCGGAAATATTGTAATTTATTCTCTCTCACTGTCATATTGTGCTGTTATTTGCAAACGTGTTTTTAAGACCATTACAACTGGATTTTTCCCATTACATAAACGACTTGATGATTTTATTCTACATTAATATAAATTTAAAATCAGTTTTCACTTCTTTGTTTAATTTTTAAACACGCATTCACTTTCATCATGATTTATAAGTGAAACTAATAAACACATACACACACGCGAGCACATACACACACACACACACACACACACACACACACACATATATATATATATATATATATATATATATATATATATATATATATATATATATATATATATATATATATATACACACATATATATATATGTATATATGCGTATAACAAAACTCATTCATCCTAATAGTGCCAAGTTATCTATGATGATAGGAACTGAGCCAGAAAGGAGAATAGTGAATATAGAGAAACCCCTCCATCGAGGAACGTGAAGTTTTCATGAACTTGGCAAAAGACGTCTTAGTTTCAGGGTTTATTTACTTCCTGAAATTTTTGACTTCGTATTTCATGTATTAGGGAATGACGGCGCTAGTGTGTGAGTAAATTTTCTTTATGATCATAATCTATTATACAGTTTATTTTTAATTAGGGGATCATTGAGTTTCATTCTTTGTTTTATGTTACTTTTTTCTGAGTGAAGAACGATTTTTTCAATCGTTCCTTTATTTTGTGTCTTGAGTTAGGATCTAATAACTACCAATCGAGCTAGGAATCAATCTAGAGAGAGAGAGAGAGACTTCATTCCTTACAAAAATAGAAAAAAATCCTGAGGATATGTCTCTTACCTCGGTTACAGTGTTTCTCTGACAATCAGTTTTGTTTTTTCTGAACAGTTCAAGACGACGCCTGTATTGTACAGGTGACACCAACCCCACCCCCTGCCTTCAGCTAAAAGTACTCCCATGGCACCCATCTCCCTTCACTTTTCCATTTCATGAGATTTTCGTGTTACAATTGCTTTTCTTCTTCATTTCCGTGGAATTCAGTCTTACATGCGTATAAAGTCATATCTAAAGAGATTTAGAAATGTGTTTACTTCCTTCAAATTAATATGTATTATATTATTTGCTTTTATAATTACCAGTTTCAGAAATGTATAATTTAGTTGACGCTGATGTCGACGTAAATCAAAATTTAAAACAAAATTGTATACACGGGAATGTCCAAAATTGTACATATGGGAATATTGGTAGAAGACAATTGGACGATAATCGTTTAAATAACTCACAATCAGTCTCATCTAGATTGATGTCAAATTAGTACATAAATGGAAAAGAATCCATCTAAAAAAATACATGTTATCTCTGTAGTGTCTTTAACAGAGCAAATACAATAGGCGAGAAGCTTTTCAGAGCAAATAGAATCACCATAAATTCTGAGCCAATTTTCGATGCAATATTTCTTTCCTCATGTTTAGTATTTGCTAGACTAACACTTTTTCTTAAGAATATTGTGAGAAGAAACCTCTCTCTCTCTCAGTCTACATAAAATGTGTATGTTCACGAAAAATGGGCAATGTAACCATAAATGCAAGTCGCTCGAATTGGAGTATTTGCATTTATTTTCGTGTGTAAAAGGTAAAGCATAAACAATATCGTTTTGTGATTTCTAAACAAAAGCTGAATTCCTATTCTGAATACTTATTGATAGTATCTTGAATAGTGTTAACACGGACGAAAATTGGCACTTTGAGAATATCTATAACTCAAAATTATATTCTGTGGAAATGACTAACTTTTATTATGTGACATTAAGGCTTCACCGAATCGTCTTTTGATAAAATTACTTTGATCATCCAGCATTAAATGACTTACATTCTTATTCAGTATCAAAGAGAGTAAAAAAAAGTCGTTAATCTCAAATTTTAAAACGAAAAAGTCTATCACTGAAAAGAGGAATGAACGTAAAAATCTGCCTCTCACTGTAGTTTTATTTATTCATGGATTACAGCGTAATTACGCATTGACATGAAGCTGCTCTTGATCTTCCTTTAGGGCGCGTCTGGTCTTCATTATGCAAGGGTTTCGTGCTCTCCTCTTTATCTTCGTCATAAACTAGAATGCAGTTTGCGAGAGGCAAAAGATATGCAGGAAAATAGCTTTTGAAATATTACAATGCTCTGAAATATGAGTAAACCGAGAAGTTAGCATGTTGTTTACGATATTATCATTTAACTTTACTATCACTTTGATGAAGTTTACTGGTTTTTTCTGGATCATTATTAGTCTTATAAGTGTTTAAATATTTACGGGTTCTCCTTGAAATCTGGTGTGTGGTATCCCATGGTCCCATGATTATTTGACTGCAATGTCCATGGTAGTGAATGTATTTCAAGATCATAAAAATCAGTAAAATATTTGACACAAATTTTCAGTAAAAATAATGATTTGTGAGAAAAAATTTACATTGCTTCGCTTTCCTTTCAATTTCTTATCAAATGCCAACTAACTTGACATCCCTCGTCATCGAAGAAATGATGTATCGGAGGGGACACATTTTGCAACATTCAACGACCGTCACCCAAGTGTGTTGAGCAGAGAAGAAACTTATCTTAGAGAAAACAATGCGGGAATTTGTCAACTGTGACGTGTGCTTTACAAGGAAAAGAGAAGATTTTATGAGATTTATACGAAGATTAAGTTTATTCCATTCAAGTGATATGATTTTTTAAATAATAGGAATACAGCGTGGACTGGAAAACTTTACCAGTAATCACGAACAACTTGATTAGGCTGTCAAACACAAATACACAATTGTGTGAAAATACTTTAACATACTCACACAGACACGCTCCCAAAATAGTCTACAGTGTGAACGTCACTTCAGAACATTCTCATATTTTATAATTTGTTAATTGTAACTCTTGTAATACTTGAATCCTTTATATTAAATTAATGAAATAATTACAAGAAAAAAGTCTCCCCTTTAAAAGATTTATGAATAAGTATGTTTGTAGTTTCTCCTCATATTTCCTGCATCGACGGTTGAAGACCAGAGGCGAAATTACATAACCTCTGCTCTTTTTCCGTTCTAATACATATCTCATTACCGGCTTTGCCCCTAGGCGCTTAATATGGGAGCCGCTTACGTTCTGGAGGGAGCGTCTTTCGCGAGAACACCCCCCCCCAAAAAAAAAATGGAAATAATAAATGAAGACGCCGGTAACGTTTAATAAAGTGGATCATTCCTAGACAGTGACCCCAAGGGTTTTAACCCGGTATGTATCCACCTTTGCGGCGTGTCTAGTACAAGCCTGCTGGGGAAGACCATATAAACATAAACAAAACACTGTAAATATCATAAAGATAATGACCTCAGCGAAATGTTGGTCCTAGATAACGACCTCCGAACTTTCCTAGGGGTCACCATCTAGGAAAGATCCAATTAAGTTGTGAGAGAGAGAGAGAGAGAGAGAGAGAGAGAGAGAGAGAGAGAGAGAGAGAGATCTTCCCCTAACTTTTATGAGAATGTCTCTGTTTTGGGTAAGTCACTAATGAAATGGACTTCTCGTGTGGGAAGTTAATGAGAGCCATAAATCAGCTAATTGGATACAGTTGGTGTGGCTTCCTTTAGAAATGGTTGGTGCCGACAGCTAGGAGCGTCATTTAACCTTTAAGGGAAATAATACAGAAAGACGGACAATGTAATGGGCGAAGACAGGCAGTCAGACAGTGAAGCACTTTTTTATTTTAAATAGTGGTTGTGATCATGTCAGTGTGTTTTTTTCTTGCTGAATTTTTTTTATGATTTTGTAAACTATTGCTTTAATTTTTATGTAAACGTATTGAAATTAAGCATGTATAAGATATGAGAAAAAATCTTGATGGAAAGTTATAGGTACTAATACACAATTGCAAAATAGATTTAATGACTTTTTTCACTTCAATGCTGCAAAATTCTCGAGAGATTGGACATTGCTGCAGCTGCCCTGCTTAGATTCGTCCTCTTTCTCTTTTATGCTCTGAATTTAATTTAGATGTGATCGAAGTTGCAGTGAATCGAATTATATCTCCTCAACAATCCCCATGAAGCCGGGGTGGCGGGGGGCGGGAAAGCAAAGAGAGAGAGAGAGAGAGAGAGAGAGAGAGAGAGAGAGAGAGAGAGAGAGAGAGTTTTATGTTTTAAGAACCCAATGAACCTTAGTAGCCTTAACTGGTGCAAAATTGAATCAGTACCGAAATGGTTCATGAAGTTCACTAATTTGTGGATATGTTGGTGAAGATAATGACTAGCCTGTGAATTGTTTCGATATCTAATGCTTAGAGGAACGTGAAATGAAATTATTCTTAAAATATCCTTTAACATTATGAATGTTAAAGCACCATCATGACATGGCTATAAAGTAAATATATATATATATTTTTTTTTACTTAATGGTGGCTACAATTAAGAATGATAAAAATGTAACTTACAGCATTTCACGCACGGGTTTGAAACATTTCTGCGTAGTGAGAAAACGATAAGAGTACAACGGAAAAACATATAGAATTAACAATATAATCAAGGTTATACTGAACACGTCAAGTGCCACGTAATTAGATTCTTACCGGCTTCAAGAGTGCCTCTTTGGTGTAAAGAAAAGTAAATGTTTCCTTCCCACTCTCATGCTCTAAGCCACAACATTGCAGTGTGATTTAGAATATGCGCTTGACTTCCACTTTTTTTCTATACCTACAGGAAGAAGTTCCTGCAACAGTTCAATAATTCGTTTACAGTAACAAATTGTAAATTTAAGTTTTTTTTCTCTAGTTATGTTAATAATAAGAATATATCCATGCAGTGTATATTTTCAGCCCGAATTAAGTATCCAGCAGTTGTCACACTATGGTACGTAGCCCTCAGGGTAGATAAGGGCTTAGAATTACAACTTCATCACAAGACATTTGCTTATACATGTAAGGATAACCTCCGCTGATGCCTTCCTGCTTCAGATGAATTGGGTCTTAGTAACTGTATATATATACATACATACATACATATCATGAATCTACAAAATTTCTCTTAATATCAAATTCACGCTACCTTGGGAATATCCCCAATGGGAAATTATCACCGAAGGGGAGTATTTTTATAAGTGATAATTGGATTGGTACTGCCGAGTCTCGATCTCACGACACAGATACTTATCCAGCGACTCCAGTCGACGCTACCCACTGAGCTATGAAATGGAGAGGTGAGAAGTCAATGCCATAAGTCTGGTGTACTTTGTTTAACGTCGCTTCTGAGATGTCCTCAGCTTCGGCATTACCACCACCATCGGTGATAATTTCTCAGAGTAGGATATTCCAGAGAGTCGTGACAGACAAGATATAAACAGGCAAAGTCATTTGTACTTCATTTTTTAATTTATATATATCTTTACGGTGTGGTAATTTAAAAATTTAAATTGAATACTGTAAGATAAATGTATATATATAAATATAATATATATATATATATATTTACATATATATATATATATATCATTATATATATCTATATATATATATATATATATATGAATATATATATATATATTTATATATAAATACATATCAAATATGCTCGCGTGTGTGAGCGTAGGTATGTGTGAGACTCTAGCGAGTCTATCTCACTTCTAGTTAAGCCAATAATGAAATGGACTGCTTGGGCGAGAGGTTAACGAGTGCCATAAATCAGTTAAGTGGATATAATTTAGAAAACCTTCACAATTGTTTTTTTGGGTATATTTTGGCTTTCGCCCACTCTACCGATTATACTGGGATTCTCCAGCTGAATTGTCTTTTGACATATGCAGCCGCTGCTGCACTAACTAAGCCTTCTCTCTTTCTCTTGTCCTATTGCAAACATTCATTTACAATTTCAATTATACAAACAATGCCAAATTATATATATATATATATATATAGTTTATATATATATATATATATATATATATATATATATATATTTATATACGATATATATGTTATATATTGCCATAATATATAATATATATATGCCATATATATAATATGTATGTATCATGTATATACTTTTGTGTTTGTATATAGGCTATATATATATATATATATATATATATATATAAATATATATATATATATATATATGATTATATATATATATATAGCGACTGTACAGATAATCGATTTTTATATATGTTTGTTTATATATCATATTATATACAGATATAGTTATATGTATTTTTGAATATATATATATATATATATATATAATATATATATATACTGAACAATATATATATATATATAATTCTAAGTTCAGTGTACCTAGAAATATCTTTTTTTGTTTAATTCAATTTCTGTTCAAAGTAAAAACCCATAAAACCACCATAGCCTCGTGTTCAGGCCATTAGACGCCCTTCGCATCATAAATTCAAAACCAGTGAATTGAATGCAAATCTTACCTCGTCTTCCCTTAAAAGAAATTAAAATTAAGACCAAGTATAGTGGATGATGGAGAGTTTGAAATTCCAATAGTGGTAAAAACTTTGAATTGTTTTTTACATAATTGTATTTTTCCTCTTCATTTACTCTAAATACTTAATTCCTTATAGAAGTTATAATCTGTTTTAAAGATAATATTTTGTATAAGGGACTGGGATCACTATGGTGTTCATATGCAGGAATTCCTTATATGTTTCTACCATTATTTGTCCAGTTAGTTATTCTGTAATGTTCATTTTGCTTGTCTGAGATGGAAAACTATAGAGAATTTTACCGCCCTATTATTCCACAGTACTGAAAATACGTTTAGATGAAAAAAGAGAATCGTTGTTTATTGATAAAAAAAAACTTGGCTTCCCAGAATATTTCTGGAAACGGATTCCTGGTCAGATGATAGGTAAAGAGCTGCAGTTCTTACTTCACTGGAATTGGGACTGACAATCACGAAGAGTTTCACTTTACAAGTTTTTCCTTGTTTTTACTCACGTTGTTCTGAAAGTCATATGGGATGGGGTATTATTCTTCCTTTTAAAACAGGAATTATAATGAAAAATTCCAGTTATATTTATATCATATATACAAGCGCTATATGTATATCTATCTATATATATATAGGTATATATATATATATATATATATATATATATATATATATATATATATATATATATATATATATATATATATATATATATATATATATATATATATATATATATATATATATATATATATATATATATATATATATATATATATATATATATATATATATATATATATATATATATATATATATATATATATATATATATATATATATATATATATATATATATATATATATATATATATATATATATATATATATATATATATATATATATATATATATATATATATAATATATAATATATATATATATATATATATATATATGTTATACACTTTTAAATTCTAAGTTCCAGCTACAAAGAATATCTTTTTTCATTATAATTCAGTTTATGCCCTGAAAACTCTCATTAAGGATAGGCCATTAGAGCCGCATCGTAAATTCAAACCATGAGCCCAAACATTAGTCCTAAAAGAAAGGTCTCATAAAATTCAAACCAGTGAGCGAAGTGCAAATCTTTTCTAGTAACTTCCCTTAAAAGAAAGGGAAACAAGACCAACGAAACGGCAGAATATAAATATATGGTAATAACAAGAATCTTTGAATTTTACATAACGGTATTTTTTCTTCTTCATATACTATAAATACTTAAATTTATTAATATAAATGTTTTAAAGACAATGGTGTTTATATTTATAATCAATAAGTTCGTCTTAAAGTTTATACTATTATTTGTTTGAATATTATTTGTCCAGTTAGTTATTCTCAATGTTCATTTTTATTTTCTTTAGAAAACTATGGAATTTTGGTGTCGTTTCCTATTATTCCAATAACACAAGAAAAACGTTTAAGTATCAGTGTGTATTGAAATTCAAAAAAATTTTAACTTTAGGTGGAATGGTCTCTTAATTCCTGGACTTCAGATATTCTGAGTTTTCATTTAAATGCACTGGAATGCTGGATATGACAGTCACGCCGAGACCACTCATGCAAATTTTTAAAACATTTTTGCACGATGTTCTCCGGCGTCATATGGGATGGGAATGGCCTTTCATATACATATGCAAGAATTACAAACGAAAACTTTCAAGTTATATATGAAAGTACCTGTCTGTCGTCGTTATTTCAAGTTGAAAATAGTGTTTTTTATTTTTCGTAAATTTTAGAATAAATATTTCCGATACAATATCTGTGCTGATATCTTCCACGTTTTTTGCATTTTTAGTCTCATTTTAATTAACTAATTGTACCAACTCAATACTTTTCTGGGAGAAGGATCCGACATTAAATTATATGAAAACAAAGAAACACATTACCATAGGCTGTAGATATATGTATATATACATAGTTTCTGCATAGGTTGGTACCTCCATAGGCTTAATTTATCTTAATATATATAAAAATATATATATATATATATTATGCATATATATATATATATATCAAGGCTTATATATATATATAATATATATATATATATATAAATATATTTATATAAAAATGTGTGTGTATAATTTAATGGAAGGATAATGATGTACAGAAAAGTTTACAATATTTATTTCTTTTAAAATGTAGCCTTGAAAAATGAGAAAATATATATTACTAATTGTATTGGCAAAACAAATAAAGATAAATTTTGAAAAATATGTTAAATATATATATATAACACACATATATATATATAAATATATATATATATATATATATATATATATATATATATATATATATATATATATATATATATATATATATATATATATATATATATATATATATATATATATATATATAATATATATATATATATATATATCGATTCATTTCCCTAGCATAAAAATACTAGTCAGAATATAAGACGTTACGTAAGTTCAGATTTTTTCCTTTTTTATTTTCGGTGATAAAATGACTACACGTAATTTGATATCGTTTCCCAGTTTCAACGTCATTCTGTTAACGACTTTCGTTATTTCAAGAAAAAGAAATCCAAAATAAGTTCCTAATTATTGAAATAGTCAGAAGTGGTCCAAAATCTCATCTGTAAATGGACTAGGCGGATTTCAAAGGGTGGACTGTTTTCATTTAAATGCTCAAAATGACGATATGCATATATGAAGACCAAAGAAAAAGGAAAGAAGGTTTTAAAAATAAAGTCAGAATATTCTCTTGTGCGATTCCGGGATCACTCTTGCAAATAAGTTTTAAACTCTTTCAATAACATATGCAAAGAATGAAATCTGAAACTTTAGAACATGGATACCCAAGTACTCTCTTTCATCGTTATCTCAGTTGAAAATATTTCTTTATTTTTCGTAAATTTTATCTTTCCACACTTTCCGATACAAACAGATATCCCACGTTTTTCGTGCATTTTTAGTCTATTAAAATGGAAGAAAACAAGACCTTGTGTTCCAAAAAATTTAGAAAAAAAAAGTCATTAAAAACAAAATCCATTAAATTATACTCAGCCACACACAAAAAAAACACACAAACCATACTCAGTATTAAACCCATATACCAACTCAGACTCACCCTATAAATCGAAAGGTGTTCGGTTACTCTCAGTCTAACAGGAAGCAAACCACAACAGATAGGAAATCCCAAAGAAAAATAGCAGTATATGATAATATCAAACAATTTATCAAATCCCCACCAAGAATAACATACTCAGCAAAATTAGAATAGATTATATAGGAAATAGTCTGAGCAACAGCACGAATATATGAAATATAATATATATAGTTATAAGCCCATACATATATATTATAGTACAACAAAGAAAAATATAAAACCCCAAATTCAAAAGATATATATATATATATATATTAAACACCAACAGACTAAGGCAATAAATAACCTAAGTTCAGAATGAATTAAGGAATAAAATTACGAATACGAAAAAAGTTTGATTCCAGTGAATCAACGTCAAAGTGAAGGCAAAGACGGCTGTCAACAAAAAGTTCAAGAAAAAGTGTCCACATTCTCAGAGCCCAATGTATTCCAAGAAATTAGGTCCAAAACCTCTCTTCTGTAAAGAAGACTTGATGAATTTCAAGGGGGTGGAAGTCTTTTACGTTCAAGCAATGTTCAACGAGTCCAAAGCTAAAATAATGAAGATTAAAATTAAAAGGAATTAAAATCAGGGGAAAAAAACACTGAGATTCTGTGGCAATTCCTTATAGCTCACTCTTGAAATAGGTTTTATCCTCTTCCTAAATACAGTAAGAGAAAAGAATCCATTAAAGTTTATCTTAAGAAAACTATCTCAAAATCTCAAAGAATGGATATAAAGCCATTTTTAAACCGTTAAAGATAGAAACCAACTTAGACTAATAATGATGAGGTATCTCAACTTGCAAAAACAGCCTTTAGATTTTGATCTTAAAGGCAGATAATCCAGCCCCTCTAATGCACCCTGAGGAACTCTAATTTGGGAACGTAAATTTGTGAAGAAGTGACTCGGTGAAGAGTGGCTCTCTCGACACTGCTTCTGAACGAGGTTCATAAATGATAAGCCACCTGGTCACGGCGTCACTCTTCTCAGTGTTTTACCAGACAGCTCTATGTCGTGTAAGGAGAGGTAGATGCTACATACATAATAATTTGGTTTATAAGAATAATTAAAGCAATCCACACAATGAATCAAAGCAATCCTAAGCCCCATTGCTTCTGCTTTTGTTTAAGCAATGTAAATGTTCGGAACTCAAAAAACAAAGAACGATAAATATTGTCTATTCTTTTGAAAAAAAAAAGAAAGAGGGAAAAAGAAACAGAACAAAACAGAGAAAATGACTGGAAAAGATAGCGCATTATATGCTCTATCCAGATGAAAGCAGGGCCGGTGACTTCTCTATTCAAGCGTTCCGTTGATGCCCTTCTCAGGAGACAAACTCTCCCCTCCTCTTGAAATTCGACGTTCTCAAATGCTTTTGTTTTCAGTGGATGTTGCGCAAGCATACAGTTTTTAAATTATTGTTTGTTAGAGTTGTATTCTGTACGTGTGTGCGTGTGTGTATGTGTATACGCACGCGTGTGTTTGATTGTGTTAGTGTGTCTCTCGTACCTTGCATAAATTTAAATTAACGCCGCATAACATAAGTGTTTAAGTGTCTCCAAGAAATCAAGTATTCTAACAAATTTTCATTGTTTCCGAAAAATGCAATATTCACACCTAATTTTGCGTAGTATAACAGGGGTTGTCGTGAAATTCAGTAGGATTTTTTGAAGAGTTTTAGCTTAAAGTTTGGTTTATTTGTGGGCGACAAAAAGTTCTCTGCACATTTAACACTCATCACTTCTTGCCCATATGTGACCTTGTTGCAAGAAGGTACCAATACATATAAACTCACAAGCACCTTTATTTGTTGTGATCAAACAAACCCAAACCCACAAACAACGTTTCCATTTACTCTTTCTTTTCTTGTGACTCTCTTCTTGCCAAATACAAACATTTATTCATATAACCAAGTACGCACTCATTTAACAGCAAATAGTCAAGATTCTCTCTCTCTCTCTCTCTCTCTCTCTCTCTCTCTCTCTCTCTCTCTCACATATATATATATATACATTACAGACACAGAGCAATGACTATATGAGAACATTGTCTCCATATATATATATATATATATATATATATATATATATATATATATATATATATATATATATATATATATATATATATATATATATACAATAATTTATATAGCATATGTATGTATATATATTTTCAATATTCCTTATATATATATATATATCCATATATATATATAAATATATATAAAGATATGCTTATTTATATATATATCCATCAGTAGATAATATATATATATATTTATGAGGAATATTAAAAGGTATCAGAGGATGAGAATAAGTTGCTTTTATATAAAGTCCTTTTGAAATCGTCCGTCGCTATAAGTATATATATATATATATATATATATATATATATATATATATATAATATATATATAAATATATTATTCATATAGATAATTGGATATTGTGACGTTTGTATAACACACATTGTGTCATGAATGTGCGTGTGAGTGTGTTTATCATATACACCACATTTCATATATTCCATAAAATCTATGCTCTGAAAGTAAATAGTTTATTCTTCTTTCCTTCATTAAATTCATTGGCAAAGATATTTCTTGTTTATTGTACATAGGTTCCGTCCTCCTCCATCAGTGTGATAATCTTGGATACGATTTAACAGGTGAATGAGACTACTGAATATTAAGAATAGGTCTCAGAGGATGAGATCCTAAGTTGCTTTAATATTAATCTGTTACAGCCCTTTTCATCCAAATTAATTTTGATAAAAAAAATCATCCTAGATAATCTTGTGGTTATGAAATCATTCGATATCCATTTAATGAAAACTCTTCATTTTTAAAAATCATTTACAAAAAGAAATAGATCAATGTTAATATAAATCGTATATGTGAAAAGTTTAAGACTGAGTCCACAGTGTGATTACACATTATTATTATTATTACATTGTATTATTGTTTTTTTTTTTGTCTATCAGTCACACTTTTGTCACTATGTGCTATGTTTCTGTAAAATCTGCTGCTCTGAAGGTAAATAGTTTATTCTTCTTTCACTTCATTAAAGCATTCATAATTTTTTTTTTTTTCAGTTTTATTTCTTTTCAATTAATGAGAAACTTTCTACATAGGCTGGGCGTAGTCCTCTTTATGATGGCTTGAAACAGTTTTTCTCTTCTTTTCATCATTTAACAGGTAAATGAAAGACTACTGAACACCATCAAAGAGTCAAGAATAGGTCTTGATTTTGTCAAGCTCCTGCATGGAAGTTAAAATAATCTGTTAAACCATAGTCCCAGAGGATCATCCAAATTAAGTTTTGATAAAATAAAAAAAATCATCCTAGCTGACTTGCTGGTTTTTAAAATCATTCGATCACATTCCAATTAACGAAAACTCTTCATTTAAAAATCATTTACAAAAGTAAGAAATGTTAACCATAAATCGTATTTGAAAGTTTAAGACTTTCTTTTTGAATACATGACTTCATCATAGCGTGATTAATGTTATTATTATTGTTATTTTTTTATCTGTTCTTGTCTGATCTTGTCCGCTTCGATTGGGTGGTTTTATTATTATTATTATTATTATTATTGGTTGCCTTGAAATTTCTTAAGATATTAGTTGACTAACAATAGACAATTTTAAATAACATTCCAACATCGAGATATGCAAACACAGAATACTATTTTTAATGTTGTTAGATACAGGAAAAATTAGATAGCAGTAAATTGTATTTTCCAGATTGAAGGCCAACCATATTCCATTTTCAAGCTATTGGATTGCACAGCGCATTTAGAAGGTACCTATGATTATGGAAATGAAAATTACGGACTTTGCGATTGTTCCATATCTGTTACAATTAGATTCGATTTGTTTAGGGACTTAAAAAGCCCATGATTTACCGTGGATTCATTCCGTTCAGGTGTGACAATGGATATTTTCAGAATTCAATTCAACAGGAATGTTGCGCACATATTTGTCACAGACGAAAAGAAAATTATAAATTCCTAGCTTTATTGGTCATAATTCAAGTCTGATTATGTGAACAACGATTTCAGATAAAATTCCTAAAGTAACTGACATCTAAATATACTAATTTTTAAACTAACCCACAATAGGCGAGAGAGAGAGAGAGAGAGAGAGAGAGAGAGAGAGAGAGAGAGAGAGAGAGAGTCGATGAATTTCAGAAATATTAAGTGCTGACTGCTTTGAAGTAGTAAGGGAAGATCTGAGTTACGGAACAGATTAAATAATCAAGCCGCCAGAATGAATAAAGATTATAAAGTAACCATAAGTCAACTGGAGCAAGGTTGTTGTAATAAGGGCACATTATGTATTGTATGTGAAGTAAGGTTATTGACTGTAGGAAAGGCATCATGACATTTGGAAAATCATTTGTCAATTGAATTCACAGCTATAAAATTAAATACAAAGATTTTTGTTTCGGTTACATTCTGGTAACAAACTCGCTAAGGAAATGACAGAAAACTAACAAAATTATATAAAAACTATATTTACACCATAACTTGGCACTGGTTGTGAAATATGTGTTTGATCCAAGAATCATTAATTTTCAATTAAGGTGTCAAAAGCTACATACCACTCGTCTTCTTACGTTTAACATCTGGACCACTGAAGTCAGGTACCACTGGGCTGTAAGGTATTCATCAACTGATTATAAGTATTTTCTCTATAATTTCCTTTCATGAAGGGGGTCTGTTTCTTTCTCATGTAAAGCAAAGGGAACAACGAACAGAATAAATGGTTTCTGTACACTCAGAGCCAGTTGAGGAAAAAGCAGGAAAACTTGGCAGTTTCTGAACCTTTCCCCACTTTGATAGGATCAGGGTGCATTTTGGGGGAAAATCCGAAGTTGATAACTGGTTTTGAATACCTAATGCCTCGGACTTCAAAAGAATTTCAAGAAATATAAATACCAGCGGCGACTCCCCGAGGCTAACCGCGCCATCAACGCCGGGAGACGGTAAACAAGAGTCCCGGAGAATTTTGTCGGCATTTTTATCGTCAGGGAATGGCAGCGTTTTTCCAACTTTATGCAAATCAATTTAGACTGACGGGGATTGGGTTCGGGTCGTCTTTGCTAATACTAAATAGTGTCTACAACAAACGATACAAGAAAAACCTGCTCAGCAACATAGATATTGGTGAAGGGAAAATATAGCGTGTGATATCACATTATGAGAGAGAGGGAGAGAGAAATGAGATGGTCGGGGACATTTCTGGCAAAAAATGCTTGGGGATAAATTAACATTAAATGAGCATCAGTTCACGAAAAGCTTTAAATACTAAAGTATATCCCATCCATTGAGGTGTACGTCCTTTTCAAGAGAGTAAGTTTGTCACTATAAATGCTAGTGGTGACCGCCTCCACTTCATAGCTGTAATCCATTTAAAGTGACACTGTCGCCCTCTTCTTAGTTTTTCTTTTGGTTTATCCAAGCCTTTGATGTTTATTGGTAGGTATCCCAGTTACTCCACAAATTTTGTCTGCTGTGCGCGTTACTGTATTTCCTTTATTCGGGTGCTGTAACCTTCTCACTGTATAGTAAGTGGCCAGATTTTGTACCCTCGTTCATACTTGAGTGTTTCATCCCTCCTCAAGGAAATAAAGGTTTTTCTCGTCGGAAACGTCGTCCTTGCATATTTGGTGTGAGTCCTTCTTGTTATGTATATCTTGTTATGTATATATATATATATATGTATATATGTATATATGTATGTATATATATATATATATATATATATATATATATATATATATATATATACATATATATATATATATATATATATATATATATATATATATATATATATATACTGTATATCTGTTATGAAGTCCACTTCTTGAAATTAATGTTAACCAACAAAACCGCTCTTCTCCTCTTATCGCCTTCTGGACACACTAAATCATAGAGCTGGTCCTTGAAGAATCGCTGAATAAAAAAAATAAATGTAACTGGCGTCACGTAAGAAAGCGAGTGAGGGTCTGTCAAATGGCAGGGAAGGAGCTTGAAGGGAAGTCAGGGATTTATGAAGTAAGTTAAACGGAAATCCTCGTCTCAAGGGAACTTCTTATTTGTGTCTCCTCTTTGCTGTCTGGTATAAAGAGAGGGAAGCCTCTTGTATGAGGATAACGGGGTGCTCCTCGTGTATTGTCGTGAAAAGTAGCTGTTTCCTTTTCATGAGTTTTCTATTACGTTTCATGTAATTCTGAAAAAGTGTGTACTTTCATAAATCTAAATAGCAATTTTCCCCATATCTTACAGTTGTTATTGTCAGTAATGGCAAAGAAAACCATTGATAAAAGACGATATGTCAAAAAAATAAGATTAACAAGAAAAGTCTTAGACATTTGCAATAATTTTATTATACTTAACCTATCGTAATTACGATGTTTCCCTCTAGAATTCGATAAGATATTTAAGTTATACAATATATCAAATTATTGTCAGTCCCAAAGCACTGGTAACCGTTAATGAAAAAGAAGCATCATGAAACCAGATAGTTGAAACAGAAAGTTGAAGAGGCAATAGAAACTTTCTCAAAATCGTATCGAGAGGTTTAGGAATGGCGAGAAAGGAGCCGTAAGTATGACCCAACTCGAGACAATTCCTCGAAGTTTATATCATATTTGATACTGAAACTCTTATAGGACTTAGATCCTGTCTTTCCTTCTCCTTCGCCCTTTGAATCATAAGATGGATAGATTGTATAAAAAGTGTTTAGGAAGGAAAGAGAGGAAGAACAATCAGATAACTACTTCACCGCTCAGGTCGATAGAGCCACAGCGGGTTTTTAAAACGGTACACAACCATACCATTAGTACATCGTCCTTTACTGGGATCGAACGATCATCATTCAGTTTATGTGTTGAACGCGCTACTGCTTTTGTGCCCTGAGACCAGACAAACAGACAGGCAAACAGGACGAGATAGAGAGGGAAAGATAAGGTTTGCGTGGCTGTGAGGAAATAGAATGAATGAATGCAAATCATGTTGACATGTAGCGAATAAAGGGGCTGTTCAGCAATGTATATGATCCTTCAAAGAATATCATATGAAAGAATAAATAGGATATGAGCCATGAAATAATGGCAAATAAAATAAAAAAAATTGTTTCATATCAACGCCGAGGGGGCTGCTTTTAGTTTCAGTTTGTGTTATTGTTGGTTTGTTTAACTGCTGTATGTTAGAAAGTTTATAAAATAGCCTATAACTTGTGAATGTGTGCCCTATGGCTGGCAATGATTGATTACATTTTTGGAGACATAGGGATGTAAATTTTATAGATAAGGGACCTGGTATTTTTGGATTGCCTATTATAGTTTGAAATAATCCTGAGCATCAGGAACTGAAATCCTTTGCATTATTGCCGGAAGGTTAGCTTACAAATTCTAATGATATCTTCTGCCAAGACGTTTGGCTTTAGGTTATGCCTCTTTTCAAAGATTAATATTTATTTGAATTTCAAACAACTAACTATGTCTGGTCAGTAAACATATGTATTCAATGAAGTTTAATGCTAGCGGAGGTTTGCGCGCTCTGAGTGCATTATCTAATATATTCCTTGTTTTTATCTGTATAACTTACATTCTTTTAGATAACTTTGTGATACGCCAAAGTTGCTAAAGCTCTACAAATATTATGAAATTTAACCAGTCTTTATCTTATGAAAACAATTTAGAAAAAACACTGACTAGCTAAGCTGATAATAATCTACCCAGACGCTTCAGATTAGGTAATTAGATACTCGGCATGCAATTACAGCTATTCTCATGAGGTTTGCATAATGATGTGTGGATAAGTGAGTGCTAGATAAAAGATTTTTATGTCGCCCTTGGTTCCCAGAATGTTCCGTTTAGTTATTAAATTTCAGTATAATATTAAACGTATCATGTTCACTATACTTACACAAACATACACACACGTACACACACTCACACACACTCACATATGTGTTTGTGTATGATCATTATTGTACAAAATTTAGTATCTCTCCTCCTCTGCATACTTTTTTTTATGACTTTGATTTTTCATTGTTAGTAGTAGAGAAACAGAAAAATAACAGTAAAGTAAATGAAAAAAATGTAGCCTCTCTCTCTCTCTCTCTCTCTCTCTCTCTTCTCTCTCTCTCTCTCAGCACGTCATTCTGATTTCACTGGCGAGTTAATCCTTCCCTTAGGTATTCTTGGTGATCCTTAATCCGTCTGAACTAAATCTGCTTACGCTGAGTCCCTTTCTAAATTTAGTTTTCCCTTGTGGCTATGTGCTCCAGATCATATGGTACCTCGGACGATAGGAAATTGGAATGTATAACTCCAACGAGCCGCCCTTCAGTGTACATTCTTTCTTATCGTCTTTACTTTTGCTTTATTTTTGTTAAAATTCTTCGTATGAATTCTATTGTATAACTCTCTAAACAAAAGGTTACTGTGAACTCATTTCAAATCAAATTTATTTGTTGTATATTTTAAATCTACTGAGATTAGAATTAATACTGTCCGATATTATTAGCATATGAGATAGGCTTTAAATATTTGTCGACAATTAAATTTAAACAAAAGCACAGTACTGTGAGAAACAAAAATGTGTTTCCTTAAAAATCTGCACCGCTCAAAGAAATATTCATGTATATAAAAGTTAAGTCTATGCTCAAAGGCCTAAGCAATTTATGCTACTATTAGCAAATACAAATAAGACATGCTCGAACAGTAACTCTTCCTATGATAGATAATGCGATTAAATAGCGACCTGTGTGTCTACGAGAATGCGTAAACGCAAAATAAATGCAAATATTCACTTTCCTTCTTTGGAATAAGAAGAATTGACAGACGATAAAAAAAAATTTTTTCTTTTTCTTTTCACCTATAGTTCCTCTCCTCTCTTCTTGGAACGCGCACTCTCAAGAGAAAATCAAATTTTTAAAGGACGTAAAAAGAGTCCACCAGGCAAAATCTTGCAGTCGTAAACTTCTAAATTTATAAGTTAATGAATCTGATTTCGCACGTACCCAGTGGTCGTTCCGGAAGCGAGACAGACGTAAAGATGTAGGAGCAGAGAAGGAAAAAGGGGATAACTTCCTAAACCAGAGGATACGTCCGAAAGTTAAATCACTAAAAAAAAAAAAACTGCAAGAAGAGAAACTGAAGAAAAGAAATTTGTTGAATGAACTTTATAGAAAACTTTCCTCGGCGTAAAATATTAAGCATGCCAAAGCCCTGAAAGCACCATCCAGAGTTTTGCACATAAGATAAAGTGCATCGTCCTTGACTGACGATACTGCAATGGGGCCTGCTGCATCCAATAGTACTGGATGTTCCTTACAGAAATTCAATTATTCATAGCTTTAGTTTTCTATATGTATCACCCTGTTTAGTATACAAAGGAAGCGGTTAGCTTCTTCACTTTTATATAAGGAATCATTTAAACTCATTTTAAATTTTGCACCTGAAATATATGTGTATGGGAGCATATTATAATAGATTAATTAATACTATTAACTTTGAATAATGAATATGAAGATGATTCTGATGGTCATTGTGGCAATGATTAGCAAGAGCTGCTATGAATAAATTTTAATCCATAACTGGTAGGCCCTACTTTTTAAAGAAATAGGTTAATAAAGTTCTGGTAGGAATTCAAATGATTAAAATATTTAAATATAATGATTTCCGTTTTACTTAAAAATGATTTTGCGCTCATTAATGATATTACTAAAACTCTCTCAAAAATTCAGGTAAAACTGCCAAACATATTTGGGAATTGAAAGTATATATTAAATTTAGCGCAAGTGTTATTATAATTGTAAGTTTATTACTCTATTCTAGAATGCCTAATTCTGCATCTCAAATGAAACACATTAGGTGCACATGTGTTTTAAGCATGGCTACAGCCAGCAGATGACTATGCAGTGTTTCTGAGAATAAAGTAGTTATTACTCTTCCGACACACATACACACACATATACAAACATACACACATACATACATACATATATATATATATATATATATATATATATATATATATATATATATATATATATATATATATATATGTATATATATATATATATATATATATATATATATATATATATATATATATATATATATATATATATATATATATATATATATATATATATATATATTGCTTATTGTGCTGATTACTGTATCCTGCAAATTCATAAACGAAACAGAAAGAGTTTTCGAAGATTATTCATGATCCGGGATCAGCCACTTCCACTGTCCTCCCTTGTCGTAATTACTGACAGAGACAGGGAGAAGCCATCAACTCTGCCAATGGTGTTGGGGTCCTACACGGTCTTTAAACAAACCTTAATTAAAGGGGAACTTGTGGTTGAAGGGTACGAAGCGCTGACCGGGGCTGCCTGCCACGATTTGCTAGCAATGAATTTTGACGGTTGGTGTCGTATGGTGGATGCGCTAGTCTTGTTGATTCATTTCATGTATGATTGCTTTGTACTCTTTTTTTTTGTGTATAATCTTCCTAACTGCATTAAATGGCAGATTTTATTTTTCAGTCTTGTCCTGTGCGTTCGAAATCTCTCGTCGAATCATTGTTTACGTTGCATCTTAAATGACGATTTTTGTGCAATTTTTCCCTTTCAGTTTTGATGAATATTACAATTAGGTCATTTTAGCTTTCTGTCAAAGAAAACTATTGAGATGGCTTTGTCTGTCCGCAGTTTTTCAGTCCGACCTCAGATTTTAAAAACTACTGAGGCTAGAGGGCTGCAAACTGGTATGTTGATCACCCACCCTCCAATCATCAAACATACCAAATTGCAGCACTCTAGCATCTGTAGTTTTGATTTTATTTAAGGTTAAAATTAGTCATGTTCGTACGTCTGGCAACGCAACAACACAGGTCACCACGGCCGGCTGAGAGTTCCGTGGGCCGTGGCTGAGAGTTTCATACAGCATTATACGCTGTACAGAAAACTCTATTGAGCCGAAAAAACTTCGGCGCATTATTTACTTGTTTTTATATAGTATGTAAGTGTGTATGTTTTAGCCTTGTTCACTAAATAGGACGTTAGTAGTGAGCAGTTTTCACATCGCCATTTTTATTCTCCTCTTCTGTAAGACTGAAAATAACACATCTCTTATCCAAGAATTTGAAGATAATTACGTCTGCCATAGAGCAGGAGGAACCTTTCGTTTGCAATTGGATTTATGAATGTGTGAGGTTTCAATCTCTGACCTTTTATAAGGTGCGGAAATGGAAGGAACCTTTTAAAAGTCTCTGAACGTTACCTCTATATCAGTGGTTCTCAACCTGGGGGCGTCAGCAATTTCCAGGGAGGCGCGAGCCCTAGGGAAAAATTACAAATTCTCTAACTATATTCGTTATTCTCTTAACAAGAGTGAGGAACTAATATTCAGAAGTTTATGAAAAAATGCTAAAGTATCGCCTTATAACGTTAGTTTCCTACAGTCTACTCTAGTTACACTTGTTGGGCTTTCCGTGTTTTGTAATTATTTACCTCCCTCCCTATCCCTCGAAACCCCTTCTCTCTCTTTTTTTTTTATTTCCTTTAAATCTTGGAGGGAATTTTACTCATAGATGCAAGGGGGGGGGGTGGAGGGAAGGACAACTCTTAAAGGGGGCGTGATAATAAAAAGGTTAAGAACCACTGCTCTATATAGAAGGGGCTCTGATGAGGTTAGATTTAGGACCTACACTTTGGCCTCCATTTTTAGTAACTGAAGTCTATAGAAAGATCTTGTTTTTTTTTTTTTTTTTTTTGCAACGGTTAAAAATGGACTTGTAGACATGTATATTTCACAGTCATTCTGAAATGTTGAAGATATATGGATATACATAACTAAGAGATTAGAATTTGTTACTGGACGGCAGGAAACTTTACTTATGGAATATAGTTATTTTTTTTTAAAGGACATTGTCAGTTCCCTCGAATTTTATTTACAGCTGTGTTCTTTTTCAAAGTTTAAAGTTACAAAATGAGTCAACGCAGACAGAAAGGCAAAAATTGAATTGAAAAAAAAGGTGAGCGTGATAAAAAAGATGACAGACTAGAAAAAGGTCTGGAAAACTTTCTCAAATTTAGTTTTCGAAGCTTCCCAACTCTTGGAGGATCTACTGTTATTACTTCTTAAAATGAAGCCGCGCTTGTGTATCAACTGGCAACAGAAGACGATAAACTTCTGTATTATTGCTTCTTCTTCGTCCTTTTCTACTACTGTATTTTATAATGGTACCATTAAGCCCGCGCGCACTTCTTTTCAGCATTTACTCTCTTTACTCCGTTTCTCATTCCAAATCATTTATGTGTCTGCTTAAAGCAAGCATAAGATTTTACCCAACCTTTTATTTTTTCGTTCACTGGCTAATGACAAATATAACACTTTGATTCTTGATTTAATTTTGATTCGTTAACTTCAAAAATTTTTTGGCTAGAATCACCGTCAGAAGTAAACCAGATAAGAATTTCAATCAAGTAATATAGGGAATTTTGTCGCATTACTTAATAAAAGCATTTTTTAACAATTATTTCCTTCCAAGGTGCTGAATTTCCTACTGTTATTTCCTTGTTTACTTTATTTTTCAATTACTTAATGTTTAGGTTTGCGCTGGGAAAAGATGTTGGCAAGTCTTCTTAAATCATTTATATGAATGGAAATTACAGAGCAAAGAAGAAGAAGAATAGAGGATAACTGAAAATATCTAATTTGAAAGAAAAGGACTGAATATGTAAATTAATAAAAAATAAAGACATTGAAAATAACCCATGATGTTCTAAAGCAGGCCTGTGCAAGCAATGGTAGAGGCTATGACTCATACCGAGGAAGAGGACTTTGGTTACAATAGGTGTAATCCGATGTAACATAATTAAATATATCACCCAGATCATATATAACAGATAAAAATGCCTCAACCATTCAATTAAAATAACAGAAAGAAGGAATATAGCAGAGCTGCCAAGTTGTTTGTAGGACATGGGTTGATGGTCTCTCTTATTCTAAAGTTTGCTATGCATGCAAGCTTTCCTATCGCCCTGCAACCGAATTAAATGATAAAAGAGAAGAAAATTTTGCAATTATTCACATTATCTTTTAATCTAATACCATGACATTTTCTTTTTCCTTTCAGGCTGGTATCATCTGACCGTTTGACAACGAAATCTTTAAAGTCTAGCTTTGGGAGCAAATAAATTAATTGATGTTATTATCACTGCCATTAATTCAAGGTAAATTTTTATTCGTTTGTGAATATTTTCCTGATGTTTTAGTTCAACAAAAACGGAACTTGAATGTTAGTGTATCAAGAGAATGTGTATGCTATTTTATGCAAAAATCTCTCTCTCTCTCTCTCTCTCTCTCTCTCTCTCTCTCTCTCTCTCTCTCTCTCTCTCTCTCTGAAAAAAACACGAAACACGATAGGGTTGAAAATGGACTTGGCAATGGGCGCGTAACAGAATGCGAAAATGAAAACCTGCCTAAAGAATTTGAAGTTTTATTGATAGCGAGAATCGGTGTTACCAAAGAGATTACCTTCCCGTGCAATTCAAACCCTATGAAAAATTGCAGCCTTCACAAAACGAAGATTACCGGAGCCATGATATTTTGCAATGCTGCGATGGGATAGTAAATAAAACTTCAAAAGCAGATGTAACTTTTCCTATTGTTTCTATTTTTTTGAATAAGGAAAGAACTAATGTACAGTTCGTTATAATCCCCACTTACTTCGGTTTTAATGTTCTGAAAAGAAAACTATTGTGCCGGCTTTGTCTGTCCGTCAGCACTTTTTTCTGTCCGCACTTTTTCTGTCCGCCCTCAGATCTTAAAAACTACTGAGGCTAGAGGGCTGCAATTTGGTTTGTTGATCATCCACCCTCCATTCATCAAGCATACCAAGTTGCAGCCCTCTAGCCTCAGTAGTTTTGATTTTATTTAAGGTTAAATTTAGCCATAATCGTGCTTCTGGCAACGTTATAGGATAGGCCACCACAGGGCAGTGGTTAAAGTTTCATGGGCCGCGGCTCTTACAGCATTATACCGAGACCACCGAAAGATAGATCTATTATCTGTGGCCTTAATTATACGCTATAGCGATTGCACAGAAAACTCGATTGCTCCAAAGAAACTTCAGCTTATTTTTTTTTACTTATGTTAAACATGAATTTGTTTCCTTATTAACGATTCCTAGAATCAGTTCCTGTATAGAACTGAAACAAAATCATCCTCAACTGACTCGACGACCACGATGCTCAGTATCAAAGTCAAATCATTAACAAACAAAGGAAAATTGCCTAATGGGTTTTACGAATAGTTGAGGCAATGAAGGAGATAAAACAAAAGAAAACTGCACATAAATCCAACCTTTGTAAATTCGGCTCATATGTTCATATCTAGTGTTATGTTTTTCACAACATAAGGTACATTAGAAGTGGAGAAAAATATTTAAGGTCAATGAAGATATCTCTTATGGACCATATACGAAAGTAAAGTTTTGTTTCTGTCAGGAGAGAAATTAAACTGATGAAATTGTAAACAAACAAATGACGTTAGCGGGAAGAGGCAAGGCTTTGGGAACGGCGCACTTAAGAACTGGATAACGCAGGGCACCCTTAAGAGACTTCCTAGGTTTCTATTGTAAATAAATGATTTTGTTTTATATTTTCAGTCCCTAGTAAAGGTATTCGCACTCGCTTAATACTTCTAGCCTCTATATCCACCTATATCATCTATCTGTCTATCTGTCTTGGTTGCCTTTGACCATTTAGTCATTATAATCTCTTGTGTTCATATATTTTTCAACACATCAGTACATACATACATATATATATATATATATATATATATATATATATATATATATATATATATATATATATATATATATATATATATATATATATATATATATATATATGTATATATATTATGTGTGTATACATATTTTCCCATGATTTTCTATATCTTTTATCATCTATTCGTTGTTGAGAAATAGACAATATTTTTCTTAGGTAGAGAGAAAAGGCTACTGATAAAATCAATATTCAAAAACTATCCCATTGAGGGTAAGGGGAAATGTCAAAACAAAAAGGAGAGGAAAAGGCTACTGATAAAGGACACTAAAATTCAAAAACTATCCCGTCAGAAGGGAAGGTAGGGGTGTTGTAAGAAATGTCAAAATGGGGTAGAGCACTAAAAGAAGAGGGAGAGGAAAAAAAAAATCTTAAAAGGTCACCTGAGAGATTTACAGCCACCCCTAACTTTAAATACATATATGATTATATAATCTAGAAATTTAAGAAAATTAAATATTGATGGAGTAAGACAACAGAAGTTTAAGAGTGGACTGAAACGGCAGAAGCATGTAAGCATTTCAGACTACAGTCTTTGAAAATTATTTCTATCGTTCCATTGATAAATGCTAATTTGTAGTTAAACTTGCCAAATTATTTGTGGATGCGGGTATGCATACATGAATTGTTGTAATAGTTGTAATTTGCATTAATAGCCCATCAGGTTTTCTTTTCTACTTGAATAATTTCAAATTCAGCTTTAGCAAATTTTTTTAGTAAGATCTACGTCGTCAAACAGACCAGCCAAAGAATTTCATTGTTTTGCTTTATCATCTGTATCCTGAAGCGTGTCCACGCAGTTGTGTAAGTGTGGGCGTCACTGGTAACTACGCAGTTACTGAATATGCTATGAGCAATGTAAAGGTCAGACTATCTGTGAAGTTGTAAACACTTCTTTGTACTCCTACGCAACTTGAAAATACGACCCAACGTGTTTTACTGATGACGGCTCATTGCAATATATCAGTATGAAAAAACATGCCTTTAGTGGGCAACCCTTCCTGAAGTGATATTCGCATTACCTGATACAAATTATGGTTCCAATGCAACAGGTTCTAGTTAATGCCAAAGTAAACTTTTCTCTCATTTGATATTTGTAAGTTTCCTTTCTCTATTTGTCCGGCTTGGAAAGATAGTATTAATCTTATGGGCCTATAATTAGATTAGAATATAAAAAGATTAGAATGCCAACTGGATTAAAAAAATTAGGGCAAGAAGAAATAAAAAAAAAAGCTTTATTGCCATCAAACACATTCTTTTCAAATATAACTGGAAATATAGTTGAACATAATCAAATTTACTGATGAAAAACTATATGATGCGTCAATTTTTTCAAAGTTGATCACGAGAAAGTTTTCATTTATTTTTTCTTTCTATAGAATTCCGTGAAATAAAGGATCATCTTGGGAGCCCAAACCATTTTTGACAAAATTTGCTGTGCTGCACAGACAGTTTCATACTCATTACTACTTGTTTAATTTTTAACTATTTTTGCCCAGACTTAAAAAACTTCAATGTTTGTGTTCTGATATATTTTCAAAAATATTGTTTACTTATGGTTTATCTGCCATCTCACTCTCTATCTCTCTCTAGAACATAATCAAATCTGACGTAATCTATCTGTCAATTCTTCTCTCTGTCATGTGGTAATTTACTATTGGTGCATAATAAATGATCCAGTAAAACATAATAACGATTTCAGGAAATAACGACTATGGTTCATTGGAATCTCTATAATTTACCTATTAAAAAAAATTTCATTTGCTCTATTTTCAAAAAAGATTCTGAGTAATATTTCTAATAGTTGGCAGCATCTATCCTCAAAATTTTAAATTTGTATATTTACTATTGGTGCATAAAAATATCATAATATTTTCTAATTCCATAATAATGCGGAAGAAATAACTTTGAACTATATTTAAAAAAAAAAAACTTTTAATATGATTCTTAGTAATGTTTTAATAGTTGGCAACATCTATCCACAAAAACAAATTTGTATATTCATGAATATCAAAAATAGATTAATGCGGAAGACACACAGACATTAACAACATTTTAACACTAACCACTTTTAACACACATTGTTAAAAAAATGTGTAACAAAAGAAATAATTAATATATATATATATATATATATATATATATATATATATATATATATATATATATATATATATATATATATATATATATATATATATATATATATATATATATGTATGTGTGTTGTGTATGTGTGTGTGTTTAAATGTGTGTGTGTGTGTGTTTGTGTCTGTAAGTACAGGTATACGTAGGGGCTAGACTAGGGCTACAGAAGCACACTAGAATTTTACTTTTAATATCAAGGCAAGTATACACCACGCTTGAACATCAAGACTCACTGTTTGTAATGCTGTTATTTATGTGCTTAAAGAGAATGAGACATATGGGATAAGGCAGTGAATACTGAATGTTATCGATCTGTCGATGAGCTACTAATAAATTATGTCTGGCTGGGGGAAGAGAACTGCTGAATGATAGGAGGTTTAGAAGGAAGACCAGCCAGCGCACGCACTCATAAACACCCACATGCGCGAGCAGACGCACACACACACACACACACACACACACACACACATATATATATATATATATATATATATATATATATATATATATATATATATATATATATATATATATATTATTATATATATATATATATAATATATATTATTATATATACATTATATATATATATATATATATATATATATATATATATATATATATATATATATATATATATATATATATATATATATATATATATATATATATATATATATATATATATATATATATATATATATGTATATGTATTTATATACACGCTTATGAATAAACTATGATTATACCTGTGTCATATTTACATATATATTAAAATATATTTGATATATCTTAAAATAACCGGCTGAAGGAATATTAGCTTTTAATCCGAACTCGAAGGCAGGGAGAGTAGATCAGCAGGTTTAACGTTTTATCAGTAAAATGAGATGTACATTGACATGCGTTGTGTGAGTTCTGTTCTATCTGTTTATAAATCTTCTATATCTGACCTTTAACCGTAAGTAAACTAAATGATACGCATTTAGATGCAAGCGCCAGTCAATAAAGATCATTCGTATCCATTACTGAGAGAGCGCGTTGCTGTTGGAACTGGAATTGGAATATAAGATTTAGGCCGAAGGCCAAGCGCCAGGACCTAAGAGGTCATTCAGCGCTAAATGGAAAATTGAGAGTAGAGGAGGTTTTTAAAGGTGTAACAGGAGGAAAACCTCGCTGTTGCACTATGAAACAATTGTTAGGAGATGGTGAAAAGTAAGATGAAAGAAAGAGAATATGAACGGGGGTACAGTAAAAGTAAAGAAAAGGGCTGCAGCTAGGAGCCGAAGGGACGCCGCAAAGAACCATGAGTTCATGACAGTCTTGGGCCCTACGTCGGTGAGATGAATATAGCAGGAAAGCAGAGAAGCCAACGAATTTCCATGTTACTGACTCTGCGGACTAGATTTGCTGAAATGCTTGCTGAACTCAAGCCAGTCGAGGTTCCTCGCATGATGTGGTTAAGAACGAGAGTTATCGTTAACGCAATCACGTCTATCTCGTTTATTTGCAAACTACGTCACCATACGAAATGTAGAATCTTCTGAGTCTACATCACAGTTCAAGCTTTGTAAAAACATTGCCAAGAGAAAATACCCCGAAATAGCCAACTCTGACAACAAGTATTAAGAAATTGATATTACGGTTAAATATTGGTTTAGCCGTTTCTGAAATCAGTACCTTAAGAAAAGTAAGTTAACATTTGCAAATTTTATTCGGGCCAGCCCTAGGAGAGCTGTTAATCAGCTCAGTGGTCTGGTTAAACTAAGGTATACTTTTTTATAATTTCTTTGTAGAACAACAATACAATTTATGCGCTCTCTGGCCGAATAATGTAAATTCTAAAGTTATTTTTAAAAAGATACTGAAGCTCTACATAATACTTTACATCACGTCCAGAAAATTCGGGGAAAAAAGAAATGTGTCTAGTCTCAGAAAACATAAACTTGAGAATCTTATGATAAAAGTGCCTCACTTAATAGCCACTCAGTATATTAGATAGGTCTGCCTGTGCCTTCATAAAGCCACCTAAACAAAAATTTATCTATATTGAAATTTTTAACCTTTGTAAATCTTCATATGAACAACAAACTACAAAAAGGGCGTGGGCAGTCATCGAGAGTTGTTGATTACATTTTAAGATTGCATTCAGTCGGTCATTTCTTAAGCTCTAGCCGTGATAGATCTTTGAATAGATAATTTTAGAATAGGGATTAGGGTCGATGGAAAAAGTTACGCAGACTTTTATGCGAATATAAATTATTTTACTGTAAGCAATAATACACCTGGAAGAAAGTTTTGGTAGTAGACGCAGTACAGTAATGCTACAAATACAAGTGTCATCTTTCTCTGTATCTCAGAAGCCTTTGACATGAATTTAATTGTTTTATAATATAGTCAGGCTTTTTCTTCTTATATCTTACGATTTCTTTGCAGATTCCAGGTTAGGATCCAGAAATGCGGTTAGAACAAACATCTGACACTGGAACAATAGAGCGATGATCATCAATATTGAAGTTCCTTGTAATTGCATCTTGGTTGCTCGTTACCCCAATATGGTAAGTATTCTCTCTAGTTTTGTCTTCATATTTCCTTTCACTTCCATGGCTTCCTTGTTTTATTTCGTGCTATGCATGCACTTGAAACAAATTCCATTCATAGATCACATCACACGGCTGATAATTTTGTGATTATCATGTTTATATATATCTGCGTCCCGGAATTTACAGGCGATTATCAAAACTGGAATGTGCAAATGAATGATTCCTTTCATTACGATTCTATCGGCTTATATAACTTCATTCAGGCGGCATGACTTACCGGTGTTTAGAGAAAATTCCCCTTCCCAATTCTTTTAAAATATGACGAAAAATTTACTATTTAACTCATCGCATGCATATTATACATGTAGAGAGAGAGAGAGAGAGAGAGAGAGAGAGAGAGAGAGAGAGAGAGAGAGAGAGAGAGAGAGAACACTCTGGAATGGAACTGCATTCGGAGAGAGGAACTTTCATGAACGTGCGAGTTCGAGCAAAAATATCTGCATCTTTTGGAAAAGACGAGATTTTGCGACTTCCGTGGGCCACTGGAATCCGAAATTCAGTTTGCATTATGAACGGAAATCAGCGAAATCCGTTTTCATTCCTCACAGAAACCTCATTTCCAGATTCCATTTTCACTACTCAGTTCGGAAAGCCAATCTTCTTCCAGAATCGAGAAATAAAAAGCAAAAAGGAATATTAATAGAGAATTTCTAGGATTATCTTTTAATTGTATGAGAAGGGAAATTACAATTTCAAGTTCCAAGCGCTAATATTTCTTTTAGTCATTAAATTATATAAGGTGATTCAGCTTTCTAGAATTGCAGTATTGCCATAAAATGCTGACCATAGCAAATTAAAGAATAAAAGAAAATAAAATAAATCAAAGGAAATATCAAAGAAATCAGACTACAGTTAATATGGAGCATTTACACTGTTTTTTTTTTTTATAATTAAAAAAAAAGAAAAACCATGAATATATATTTTAATCCAGAGCAGTTCCAACGACTGTAATCTCTAAGTGACCCCAGATAAAACAGTTAAGAAGAATAAAAAAACCTTTCCTATATATAATTGTAACGTAAACCACCAAAACCAAATCATTCCCTCTTCTATGTGTGCATGTAGGTATGTATGTATGTTTGTATGTGTGCATGTATATATGTATGTAGGCAAGAAAAAAATAATCAGAGATTAAATCACTGATAAAGGCCGGAACGTGTAGAGCAGTGATTCTCAACCTTTTTTGGCTCATGCACCCTTTCATCATATATCAGAATGTCATCCCCCCAACCCAAACACATCTTTCCAAAATTGTCTGCCTCAAAAGGTGCAATCCAAATATGCATATAATACCAAAAATCCTTGATCACAATTCGCGCCCTGAAACTCTGAAATTTCCCCCATAAGGAGAAATTCCCCCTTGGTTGAGAACCACTGGTATAGAGGAAGGTGGCAACATACGAAACGACTGTTGAAGAGGGCCATAAATATCTAGGCTTCAGGAAGTGCTCGAGGGAACATTCTTGAAACGTCAATACTAGACGTCCCAGACTTCATCGGTAACATTGAAATAGGGGTCTGGAGTATTTGATCGATAACACAGGCTTTTTTTTTTTTCTGTTACATTTCACCATAGTCATATACAAATTATAGACATGCATGTACGATGGAGTATACATATATATAATACTGGCAATCTTCTTAGACACGAAGATACATGATCGAGTTGTATTTCATATAAGAAAATGAAATATGTAAATAGTTAGAATATGCTTGGATCCTTTATTAAGGAACGCTTCAAGAAGAGGTCCACTGGAAGACGAAACTGTTCAGCATATTGTAACCATTTACATATTTCATTTTCCTATGTGGAATACAACTGAAATGCATATACAGTATATGTATATATATACATATATATATGTATGTATAAATATATATATATATATATATATATATATATATATATATATATATATATATGAAATTTTTTATCACACCGTGATTTATATACAATCATGAAGCTACAAATGTCGCTTAATATCATATTCACGCTACCTCGGGAGTATCCCGATAGGGAATTATCACCGAAGGGGAATTTATAAGTGATAAATGGATTGGTACTGCCGGGTCGCGATCCCACGACACAGAACTTATCCAGCAACTCCAGTCGACGTTCTACCACTGAGCTATCCATTTGCTATCCATTTATCACTTATAAATTCCTTCGGTGATAATTCCTATCGGGATACTCCTGAGGTACCGGTGAATTTGATATTTCGACATTTGTAGCTAATGATTGTATATATAATATATATATATATATATAAATATATATATATATATATATATATATATATATATATATATATATATATATATATATATATATATATATATATATATGGCACTAAAGTCGGATGAGATAATGTTCCTAGAGTATTACCATGTAGAGTCAGATGGGAGGATAGAGTGAGAAATAAAATCATAGAGGAAATTACGAGAGTTCTGTATGTAGATAAAATAATGGCATGGGGACGACGGAGATGAATTTCACTACCCAGGAACGGTAGTACGTATCGTCTCAGTTGTGTAATTTCCTTTATGATTTTATTTCTCACTCTATCCCCCCATCTGACTCTACATAATAATACTCTAGGAACCTTATCTCTTTTATTATATTTACATATTTACGGGGAATACACTATTTTTAAAAAAATGACGATTGAAGCAAAATGGCCCTATAAGAAATAATGAGCGAAAAACATTTTATTTAGGGATATGAGGGTCGTCGTCAATCACGTCATTCGGGTAAAACATCTTATATGTTTTCCACCAATAAAATCGATTTTCATGTCTCCCTCCGCTTCCCACTTCAACCAACCCATCAGTTGCACTGCAAATAGATTGGTCGTCTAAATTATGTTTACTATGTAAGCATTTCTCTAACGTTAACTCACCGTATGAATTTCCTGGAAATGGTTTTTTTTTATATTGGTATGTTTAATCTTTATGTGGTAATGTATGACAATAGAGATATTCTACATGTCATTAATTACTGGTTATATATATTACGTACTCTTCAATCTTATATGTTTATATGGAACCTATCCGTCTGTCATTGTGATTACTCAGAGTTAGTTGTATACTTCATATATACATATTGCCAAAGTCCGTTGAAAAAAAAGTCCAACAGCTGTAAAAGGTTTACTTAATGTTCACGACTGACTTAATTCTTGTAAAGCTATTCTCCTATAGCGGGATTTCACGTGCAAAAAACTCAGTTCTCACATCGCACAGTTATTTCTTTTTATAGCAATCGTAGCAGTCGTATATAATCCACATGCTATTAAGTATCCACGAACGATGAACATCAAGAAACCTCCATAAACCAATAACGAGCATAAATTCACACATGAAATGAGTCATGTTATTACTCCCCTGTCCCTCATATTCTCCGAGCACTGGTAACATCCTCTTGATCTCTTACTCCGTCGCTTTATCTTATAATTTTTCAGTCCCGTAAAAATGACAGGTCATTTACGAAAATTGATTTAAGCGAGAATGAATGGAAAAGTCATTTAGATGAGACAGACTGAGAGATGCCCGAATTCACTTAGACGAAGAAAAAAATTACGATGATCTCTTTGCTCGTCCAACTTTTTGAAGCAGATTTGATATTGAGTTTTCTATATTGTTCCTTAGATATGAAGGAAAAATTAAAAATAACATCTGATATATATTTTATATACGTTAAATATCACATCCGTAGCTTACTTGCTTATGTCGTAACATATATAGAATAAATATTTGGTATTTAAACAACCGATCTTGTTAGGCTCTTAGAAAGAATTTAAAACATACGAAAAAGGAAAAAGGATTTTAAACCGATTTCGTATTTTCTTCTCTTTTTCAGCTCGTCTGAATAATATATAATTTGCTTGAAGAACTTTAGGACACATTCGTTGTATCACTGATTATCAAAATCACCCAAGATTAAACAGGAAAAATTCAATAACTAATCTTTATTACTAAGAGTCAATTAATTTTATATTTAACATACACTGACGTACGTTTCTCTAAATGCATATTTGCACTATTTTACACAGCTCTGGGATAAAATGAGAATTCTGTTAAATGAAGTTTTCCTTTTATAATCAGTTTTCCATGATACTTTCATGGTGCTCAAGAAATGCAAGGGTCTTAGCATACCAGCACAAGTGCGGATAAAATATAACAACTACTTACCCACACAAATTGCTAATGTGTTGTTAGTATCTTAGCGCTCATATTTCTATGTTTCCCATTCAAATAACATTCTAGAAGGAAGGCACCTCCATAAACCCTTATCCTTACAAGAAGGCTTATCTTTAATACCGCCCGTATGGCAAGAGACGGTAAAGGAAACAGTGAAAGGCTCCCATAAAAATGAAATGCGACTCTTGTCGGGGAAGCGTCATAGTGAAAGGGCCGAAAAGATCATCGTTGGGGAGTCCAATCATGGTCTTCGAGTAGTGACGAGCCGCTTGCAATATTTATTAATTGCTGGGAAATTGCAATATATTGCAATTTCCTTCATACTCGTGGTTACAGGCGTAATATAGAAATTCCCAGTCAAAAATTGTATATTAGTTGCCCTTTTCATTGATAATTTTCTAACTTTTGGATACGTTTTTCATAAAAAATAGAGTTTGGTCGCAAATTATATTTACACACGATTGCTCGTTATATGTATAATTTTCTGTTTAATCATTTGTTTATTTATTTATTTTAGTATGAGTTTTATTTTATTTCATTGCTTCTTTTTTATTACATACCTCTGGTCTCACCATTGTGATAAAAACTTTGTCGGTTTTCTGTCGATTTAATTGTTACTGGTACATACTTCCAAACAGTTAACATGAATCATTCAATGAACTACAATTTGACCTTTTCAGATTTTGTTTATATATTTATTTTGTTTTGTTTTTCTATTTTTTTTTTTTTTTGTACAACTACCCCTTCCCTTGCCCCGATTTAATAAACATCCATTTCAATAATAACTAGCCCAGACTATTGGGAATCGTAGTAAAGAGTGGGATTACATCGAAGGAAGCGTTAATTATGTCTACTTGAAAATTTGATAATGACAGGATTCTAGAAAACGGGAGCAGGGTAGAATTCCAAAACCTTTCAGCAGAAGGAAGTTCACGTCACGGAACCACCAGATTCGAGCAATCAGATATTTGGCAATTTTCACCAGAAATGTGAAATGCAGCGACATGGAGGACGGTAAAAGGCCACCTAAGAGAACATGAGACTTCATCCTTAAAGCTTTAAAGAACAATTACTGAAACAGGTCCTAAACTAGAGACTCCATTGCTGCGGATAGCGAGAGACTCCAGGGAGGAGTTAGAGGTTGTTGTGTCCATGAGTAGAGAAACAGCCTCTGTTCCAGTTCCGTTGGGTACGGAGTGCTGGGGTGGTTGGTTAATTTATTGGATTGTTTCCTTAAAATGGGTATAATTAGTTTGAAAATGAATTAAAAATGTAAAATCAATATTTAAAATATATAAAGGCAAGTGCAGTGTAAATATTTTGCAACTACAATTAAGAATTTTATTGAAGTATTCAATCATTTCAATGATCGGTACATGATTCCTGAAAGAACGCAGGAAATTATGCTATTTTTATCGGAATCCTTCTTCTTTTGGCATATATTCCTATATCCCTTCCGTAACTTTTAAACACTGAAGCCTGCATGAAGAGATATTATAACTTCACCTTACGTTGTAGCATTTCGTCTAAAATACGTGATACCAGCTATACGTGAACCGATACCCTAATATTTTTGCAGTTAGATTTAGTATGGCATTGCAATTAAGCACTGGTTCCTGCTTAAATAGATGTACAAAAAGGC
>NC_089750.1:11351025-11373525 GCF_040412425.1 Macrobrachium rosenbergii | reverse complement strand
TTCAAATATAGTTACCTAACAAAAATAAGAACCTATAGTGCTTCGGATCTACATGGTTTCAGTTCAGTCATAATATACTATCATTTACATAGCTTAAAGTTCATATGCCTCCTAAGAAAGAAAAAAAAAAAAACAACTTGAAAGCTGATCCCTGTGTGAATTGCGTGAATTATTTGTATTGCGTACTCTTTTGTTTTGTTGTAAAATACGTTGTCAGAGCCGGTGTATTTTATTTTATTTTTTTTTTTTGGCACCGAATTCTGGAAAATAAAACATGTATTTGCAAAGACAGTGGTACTTCCCCTTTAGAAACTGGTAGTCTTCAGGGGAAAAGGAGCAGTTTTTCCCATGATTTCCACTTAGCGTAATTTCTTCTTTCAATCATCATACCTGTGTGAAAAGATAAATGTGAGAGCTCTAAGACATTCATATCCATATCTTTCTCCTTCTCCTTCTCTATTTATCTGTATAGATAATGTACAAAGATCCTCATTTTGTGTTCGGTAAGCCTATAGCTATCAATGCATACCACTGAAAGTGAAATTTCTTTCTGCTAGAGAAATATGAGACAGATGCCTAGCTTTAAATTCTGAAACAGTTTCTTTCCTTTTAAAACTCCTTAAGAATAGTCTATTTTTCTGATGCGTTTTCAAACAATGACAATTTCACTAAAGCCCTTCGCTTCTGATAATAAAAGAATGCTCGAATGTGTTTTCAGTGAATAATACCATTATATGTGCCGTCTTAAGGAGAGTACATCCCCTATTAAACATACCAACGTTTGTTTCTTCGATGGAGGAAGATAAAAGGTATGATGTAACAGAAGAGTCAGCACTCAAAAGAAAATCAATGATTCAACATCATGTGGCTTCTTCGCCGTTTTTGTTTGCCAGTGTTGTTCACAAAGAATGGTCTTCTCGTCATACCCTTGAGAATTAAAATCTATCCTTTACATTGTTTGAAGACTTATTCATATAGTTCAACAGTACTGACTGGTGAATTCTTCTGTCTGTCTCGTTGTCTCTTTCGTTCTCCCTATCTTTCTCACTTTCTGTCTGCCTGTCAGTCTACCTGACTCTTTCTCTCTCTCCCCATCCACTATTTCCGTGCTGAGATATTTCTGTTATCATGTCAGAAATATGTCAGAAATATTTACTTAATATCATAATCAAAACTCAGTGATGGACTGAATGCTTAGATATATGGACATGATTCAACCTCTGAGAGATTATTTACAACTTACTTTAAAGGATTACACCATCCTCCATAATAACTTCCTTCACAGCTGTTAGTATTTTCTTCTCTGGGAAGTCATATTGTCGAGAACATTAGGATTTTGCCCTGAGACTCACCCTTAGATACTACCAGCTTCTTTTTTTTTTTATCTCAGAAAGTTAGTTTCTCTTTGTAATGTTTGCATTCAGCAAGTTAAGTGAATAAAATCAGAACAAAAGGAGAATGAATTCAAAGTCGATAATCGGCGCTTACATTTTACAGTCAAATTGGTAGATGTCCTTACAGAACCGCAATTACTGGCAAGGAAAATGACGTTCTCTTCAAATTTCAAGTGAAACAGAAATAAAGCTACAGAAAAATGGAATACATGCCCTTGGGAACAGAAAAACGATGACAACGTGATGTTAGTATAAAAACAAACAGAAATATGATTGACATCCGTCAAAGAACAAACTAGCAGCCACTCGGAGCTCGATTCAAAGGCTTTGATGAACAGACCTCAGTTCAAAAGGAAATACACTTAAAGCTGCGGACGAATGGGGATGTAAATCCCTGATGATTTTCCAGTAGTGAATTTCAAGCTCAATGGACCCCCCTAAAAGATGCATTTTTGTGCTGTCTGTCGGAGGTATTCAGCTCCATGTGAGGATGAGGAAACCTTAACGTCCCGCGTCCCTGAAGTTGAAAAAAGAAAGTCGGCCATTCACCCCAATGGCAGCGACAGTCATCAAAGAACTTCAAATCTGACACAAATGGAACAGCACGAGCGAGATTTTTCTTAACTTCAACAATCAAAAACAAAAATTCAAATTCATCTATCGTATGTGTTGCTGATATTTATTTTACTGTTGGTACAGTGTACAGTAGGCTCAGGCTTAAACTGTAGCTTTAACACTGTCCTCCTATGAAGGCGCCACCAGAAAAATTAATTGGGACATGGTAGGTAAAGAAGTGAATAAAGGATCATTATTTAGACCAATAATTTAACAAATAATTTCCCCAAAACTTAGTAAACACTCACATGATTTAAACCGGCAGAAAAGTATGAAAAAGTATGTAACACGTTGTGGTCATGAAATTCTGCAAAACCCATTGAATGAAAGTAAGGTGAACTATCTGCTTGGTAATTATGTATTAAATTAACATGATCTGAGATTGTGAAAAATGTAGTGTTATAACGATTCAGCAAAATGGTTGTACACTTGAATAAATGACTCGTCATCGGGACAACAAGAAAGCGAACACAGTAGGTAGAAAAATGGGCAGGTAATATAAGTTGGGGCATCTCCGTTTTTTTTTTTTTTTTTTTTTTACCCAAGCCAATTTTGTGCTAATTTTCTTCGCTGTTTTTAGTACCAGAATTATGTAATAAACTAAAATATTGGAAAATTAATTGTACATATAATTAATTATAGCTAAGAAAATTCATTTATATTTCTTTGAAACAAATCCAAGCTGCAGTGAGCCAAAATACAACTCTAGATGATTTTGTAATTTTCTTACGGGATTCATATCCGTGACGCCGTATCTACCAATGAACGTTACCATGTAATCCAAATCTAGTGATGTGGCACAATCAGCCGCCACATTTCAGTAAGTCGAATATACCGACCAACGAATTTCCATATCATATAGAACAAAGTGAGGGAATGTCAGAATCGCTATCTATGTTTAAAACAATTTGATTTACATACGGTGTAGTGACGCACGCACCTTTCAAAATAATTTCGTGCATTTGTGTTTCAACCTACGTCTACCTAATATTACTATAATTCGTTATTATATCATACAGATTCGGTTTTATATGGTTTAACGTATACACACTGCGTGATTTATGAGAATGAAAATCAAAGGTGGACTATTATTTATCGTTTTTGAAAAAATCGAAGGCTTTAAATGTTCGCTATAAGTAATTCATTAATCATTCAAACTGCTTGAAAAACTGCAGCCCTTTTATCACCTGAATCATTAACATGAATTCTGTATTCTTTATCTTAAGCTATTTTCCATCCCATCCTTTTAGTTCATTCTCATTAAGTAATGGACTCTCCTACCCTTCCTACTTTTTGTTTTCTCATTTTTGCACGTTTCCTCCTTTTATCCCAAGCAACTTCACCAACTTTCATAATTTTTTTCACCTAGTATCTTCCACGTTCTTGCATATCATCACATTTCTCTTCATTAAAAAACTGGTAGCTTTCTTTCGGCACTGCACTTTTCATCATCATCCATCCATCTCTCTTTTCCTTTCAACATCATCACCATCATCATAAATCACGTTATCATAATCTTCAACATCATCATTATTTAACTTTTAAATCTTCTGCTATTATCCCCTGCAACCCTTCTGCCGCTAAGGCTAAGATCGGCTTTTAAAAACCGTAATGAACTCGACGGTGAGAGCTAAACAGCACACTGCTGATGAGAAAATGTCACGCCAGTAAGGTTAGCCTGGAATTTTCTTTGCCAAAGTTAATGAAATATGAAAGAGGTCAACTTGTCTTACAGGGAATGGCGTAATGACAGCTGAAGACAGAATGTTGATATACGACTTGCATGTGCAAACCTCGGTCATAAAGGAACACTGTCTGAGGGAGAGCAGAGAATATCAGTTGAGTTATTCCTTTTAAAACGAAGGTAGTACTTCAGCCAAAACATATGGAGTGGGCAGCAGGGTTCTACAAGGAACAGTGTCTAATGGATAGCCCAAAGACATGGGTACTGCTAAAAGGAATGTTTTAACCGAACACGGCAGAGAGAGAGAGAGAGAGAGAGAGAGAGAGAGAGAGAGAGAGAGAGAGAGAAAATTAACCTTGAGTGTTCATTCGTCAGTATAGAATTTCATACGATATTTATGAGGAATCTCCCTATGCTCTTGGAATACTGGTACTGACACGATTTTTATTTTTTAATTTTTTTATTATTATTTATTTTTGTTTTTATTTAATTATTTATTTTTGTTTATTTATTTATTTATTATTTTTTTTTGCAATTAACAGTGATAAATCTGGCCCTGGCCGTGCTTCTAGTAGCGTTCCTCAGGATTCTTTTCTCTCACCTACCCCTTGCTTCTCTTTTCATTTGTGACCTGTTCAAGTACCCTCTTTCCCTACACATCAATTTTCAGAAAAATCCTCGCAAACATTCATTATTTCCTATCCTTTTTTGCGATGGCTTTGCGACTTCTGAACACAAAGACTATTCAGCGGTGAGAGAACTCATTCCTTTTAGGAAGTATTTGTCTTCATTATAAAGATTCATCGTATTTAAACATTTGTAAGTGGTTTCCTTTACTATTTTCATAAAAGGCCAACGGTACCGTTGTAAAGGGTTGAGAATAAAGTTAGCCATTGTCCATGAAATTTGCAAAATAATCCGCCTACACAATTGTATTGTGCTGACTGCCAAACAAGAAGCGCATCAGAGAATGATTTCTCATGAATATTTAAAAAATTTTCTGACATGTGCAGCTTTTTATTTGAGCAGTATTCATTTTTACATGCACTTCAAAAAACGTTCCCTATAATGCATTATAATGCTTTGATAAACTTACATCGACACATCAAAAATTCTGTTTTTGCCACAATCTCACATAAGCTGCTTATTCATCGGCAAATATATATATATATATATATATATATATATATATATATATATATATATATATATATATATATATATATATATATATATATATATATATATATATATATATAGATATATACTCATCAGTAATTTTATTCTAGTTTCAGAAAGTTACAAAGATAGCAGTCTGCTTAGACAACAATTTTTAATGTCATTATTCATAAGAAGAAACCTATTCATATGGAACAAACCCACAGGGGCCATTGGCTTGAAATTCAAGCTTTCAGAAATATGGTGTTCTTTAGGAAGAAGTAAGAGAGGAGGTAATGGGAAATAATTAAAGAAGAGATCCCACTTATTAAAAAAAAAAAAAATTAATTAATAAACAAGCAAGTATCTTCTGTAGTTTTTGTTATGGATAATGATATCGACACAAACAAATATTCCCCCTCAATTCTCGTTTACATACGATCTTGAACAAACACCGAATTTGGAGGCTGTTTTCTTCTCATAAAGGTAACGCCTTCTGTCAGCAAACGTTATTTACAAATGATTTCATGCCAGAGTGAAGAGGAAATCTAGTTGGAAATTTTCTTCATACCAATAATTTACATTCTTTTTTATGTCCATAAAGCAGTATTTCAGATATTACCTTCTTAATTTCTTCATGAAAGGACTCGCCTTCAAGGGAGAGAAGGTCCCCTGAAAAGTTCAGAAATGGTGGATGGAGTCAAAGAATAAGTTCCAGAATAGAATGATGATCTCTCTCTCTCTCTCTCTCTCTCTCTCTCTCTCTCTCTCTCTCTCTCTCTCTGTGCAAAGAAGTAGGCTGCCCTGCTAAGCCAATAATATAAATAACAAAGGATTTTTTATTATTTTTGATCATTAATTATGAAAATACATGCAACGCAAGCTCCGTCGTTTCTCCGGTCTGCCTGTTTTCTAAGTGTTTTTATCGTAACACTGCAATATCTTTACAATTTACGGTTTGTTCATTGTATTTGTCGTACCAAATAGTAATTAACAATAACAGCTCCCCATGGAGAGTATTTTGACAATAGAAAATTCACGAAGACTTCGATATAGAAAACACTCCTGAAGTTCTCGAGTCCAAACGCTGGATCGTTTCCTGTACGTTGTTATGGCATTAATACTTGAGAGAATATTAGACTTTCTTGGATACGATATAGCTGATAAATCATTACCTGGCGTAATGGCAAGGCCATCCCTGAGCGTTGTTGATGCAATATGAAAAGCCTTGGAAAGTTGGAAATATTGATGAATAATTTTGAGGAAAACAATGTTTCCTGTAATCATTATAATTCTCATTAAATCAGATTTATATTGCAAGGTTGAAAAGTTTATTCTTATTAGATAATGGCACCTAATGCTCACGTCTGATAGAGAAAAGAAGTTAAAACCCTTCAAGCACTTAGGTGCTCTAAAGGAAAGATTGCCTGTTGCATGAGCTGAAAATTTTCTCCATTCGTGCGAAAATTCTTCCGCTTCTCATATTATTTATAATCATTGTAAAATTTTCGTACTTCTGGAAACTATATATTATACTTTAAAACAGTAGGACAAAAGAAATCACTGTTTAAATACCATGAGCTCAAACAGTTTCTCACTTATATGAAATTCTCATGACTGATTTACCTATACCATTGGTTCTCAACCTTTTTTGTCCCATGCACCCCCTCACCATATGTCTGAGTGTCATTCTCCCGCCCCCCAACCCCCAATCCCCGCTTTTCAAAATTGTCAGCCTCAAAAGGTGCATTCTAAATAATATGCAACAAAATGCTAACTGCTAACACAAACACAAGCTAGCGGAGAGAAAGCCCAGCGTGACCTCTTAGTAGTGTGGACCGATGCATACTGCGTTTTGTGTGGTCCGAGAGCCAGTTTGAGCCTGCCAATCTGTGGTCACAATCCCCCCCCCCCCTTAAAACTCTGAAATTCACCCCCACAACCCCTGGTTGAAAACCACTGACCTATACAATTGCAGCTGGTGGTGAATAAATGGCTACTTCAGTTGCTCATTAAGTTCACAGCAGCCTAAGATGCAAAGTGATGAAGATTCTGGAGGATTCGTTCAAATTTGTGCGAGTCATTGCCCGTGGGGAATAACTGTGTGTGTGTGTGTGTGTGTGTGTGAGTGTCCATTTTACGCAAAGTATTAGGTTTTATAAAAATAAGTCGTACACGTTACTCCTTTATATGAATTTGAATTGAAATATCACTAAGTCGAGGAAATTTTATGATTTACTCAATTTCCCTTGCATATCTGTATCTGCTTGATCAATGAAACCCAAATGGGCATGTTAACGGCAAGAAAGCCCATTACGGTGGTAACTTTCCATTTTTGATAGTAACCTATTTGTTCCTAAAAAAACTCCAATAACTGAATTCACCCGCAAACGCAATACAGTAGACTACGTCCACTTTATTTCGCTTATCACTTAATACTGTACTAAGTTTACTTTAAATGCGTCGAGTTATTTTCATATGGGTAGTTACATATCTATCATAAGTGGGTAGGCACCGGATGTTTAGCATCACACTTGATTTACGTCACGCTAAAACTATTAGGAAATTTTCTTTTAAGAATAAAAGGCTTCTGAACTTGGAGGGACGTTTTCTTGTCATGTTGCAAAGCTTTGAAATTCATGGAATTAAAGTAAAGTTTAACCCATCTGACCTCTGGAGGTTACAACCTGTCTTTCTGCTGATTAATCTTTTGTTTAAGCTCGTTGACCTATATAATTATTTTTTTTTTTTTCTGGTAAACGTGTCTTAAGTATTTTAGGTTATTTTGTTGATAATAATGCATTCTTGAATAGGCTGAATGTTATAAGGCAATAAAAGTTATGTTATTCATATATTCTGCTAAAAACTTTGTTATTTTATTCATATATTCTTTGTTAGGCAATTAACTGCCAATTGTTGCCAGAACAAGTATAGTGAAACCCCAAAAAATATCATGGATTTGATTAGAAATATTCCAGTTTAGTCTCAATCATAATTTTTTGTTATATAAAATTCCTATATTTGTAATAATTATTCACATAGAGAAAAATTTTGTTCCCCATTTTAGATTATATAAAACAATGGATTTTGTTTCTGCTTATCAGAGATCCTTGAATGTTTCCAGTTACTGTTTTTCTGTATCTTTCTACGTATTGCCGTAACATTTTCAGCAGAAACCCCAGTATGTTTTCCCATTTCTTTAATATATCCAAACTGTTTTTACAAATCACCTACCTGCTAATAATATTGAAATGTTATGATTTTATGTTACTTCCTCATATTACGAGATATTTATATATATTTTTTTTTATCTGGTCTAGTACTTGGATTATGATCCATATAACGAGACATGTACTTTTCTTTCATCTGATCTATAGACAGGGTTATCTTCAAATGGAATTAGGCATGCACTTTAACACCAGTAGTCATGAGGCTCACAATGAATGGAAGATGCACAATCACAGCGAACATATGGTCTTATGAATCTTGAAATTCAATTACTGACAATTCAAATAGAAACTGAAGAAAGATTCAATACTAATTAATTCCCTTACTCTATTCTCGATTAATTCTGCTGGCCGAAAAGCCCCAGTTATGTGCCATATCCATTGCTCTTTCACGGTGAAATATGACCTCAGGCTAACTGGAACTTACTCTCGGTTGTTTACAATGCATTCTTATGAGGTGACATTTACGAACTGTGATATAACATATAAGGCTCTCAGCATTAGAAGGGCCTCTCGCCCCAACTTTTTAAAATGGCGTTTTCGCCTGATCAGCTTTAAAATAATACCCCTTTTTTCCCAAAAACGGGGGTGGGGTTGAACAATAATTTTTGTATGCATACTGTTCTATTCCTGATCGTAAATACTTTCTCCCGTACAAAACTGAACTTTGTATCTTGAAAAATAAAGAAATTAGAGCAGGTTGAATTTCCAAAACCATGATGGCTTTTAACTCATTTTTTTTTTTTTTTTTTTTTATTTTTTATTATTATGAGATATTATTATTATTACTGAACGCCTCTATTACATCACATCAGCATACAAATTTTCCTTCGTTCCAAGTATTGTATCTGAAATGGTATTATCACTTGGATTCCTTCTCCTTCGAAAGCTTGCGCATTGCCAGCGGTTTCTAAATGTGCTTTAATTTTTTTTTATTTCGTAATGGTTTCAGAGGGTAGGCTACAGGGATTTAACAAAACAGGTGTTGGACTTTCTCTCAAGTTTTGGACACAAAACTCTATAGAAATTAACTTTCAATAAGGGACTGTCATTGCCCCTTCACTAGATTTAAGTAAAGCAAGATTTGGTACCATAAAAAATGAGACATATGGGAAGATGCTCATTTTCGACAAATAGGAATATTACTGACTTTGTGATGTGGAAGGAAAAATTATAATAGCTCGACCTTTTCAACCAAACCTTTTCGAACTAAAGAGGACGAAAATGCAAGTTCAAGTTAATACATACTGTACATGTGGTGCACCACCTAAGGCTAATTCCTGACATAAATATGACATCATAGGGCAATCTGCCCTTATACCCTCTTTTAGAAACTATGGTCTTATTTCCTTAAACTTACGTTATTAATTTAGGTTTTCCTCAATAAATAAGGTTATTTTCTTTTAAATAAGTTTTATGTTGTATTTATCAGAATCATGGTAATTTTTGTCAAGACTATAAGATCTGTTAAACATATTTTCGAGTTATTATCTGGCAGTACATAAGGAGGCTGGGCCTGGCGAAGGTGGACTAACAAGGGCTACCATTCATGGAGCTGTAACATACGCCAACAATAATTAAACTATATATCAAACCTACGCTAAAATTTCAATACTGAGGAACAATTAGGAAATGAAATTTATACTAAAACATATAGCCGACGATGATATATGTTTTCTACTGAATACAGTATCGATGATACTATTATGGGTTGGCTATTCTGAAACAAAAATAAACTTCCCATTTTCTGCAGTGACAAAAAGTTCAAGGACCCTGCAGTACCTAAAGCCAACTGTTGCCCTCGAGGAGCTGGATTTCCAGAATCCAGTTGTCGAGTCTGTCGACTGAAGTTGTGTACGAACAATACAGCGAGAGTGTGAAATCTTCCAAGGTACGTTTTAGTCAAAGTTAAGTAAATAATAATGTTGACAGGCATGTATTAGCCTTGCTGAAAATTTCAGTAGCTTTTATCTCTCAACTGAAAAAGGTGTTTAACTAAAGAATTTTTGTGACATTCTTAACAGCTGAAAAACAATTGGTTTGTGAGCCATGTTGTTTTTCCTTTTACGTTTAAAAGCCAACTCCAAATCAAACTGGTGAAAGATAGGCTAGTGAAGTCATGGAATATTCACTGACTGTGAATGCTAGTGTCCCGGGGACGAAACCCAACCCTTTCCTCTAGGGTCACGGCACTCATGGTTAATTTACGTAGGACACGGTTCCCTGTTAAGGGTTAGGTTAAGCTTAATAGGCTAGTATGCGTTGAAAGGTAAATGGCGGCCCAAAGAATTGGGGCTACATTGCTGATATATGATTACAACTAAACTAATATTTCAAGTTCATAACTTGATGTTAACTTAGGCTAGTTTAATTTCTTTACACAGTTTACATTGCTGATATGACTGTGATGCTTCTTTGGCGATACTAAATACAATGCTTCAAAATTGTAAAATGTTTATTTTTCCCCTAGGAAATGTGGAGGTAAAGTTGTCCACTTTTGTTTAAAAATATGATGGCTTTTATCGTATTCTGATTCCATTGTTATTGGTTTGAAGGTTGTCCATTCCCTAAGTTCTCCAATATTTGGAGGTAACAGGTGCTCACAACACATGCGCTATTCATGAGAGCTAATAGCTTTTTGTTTTTCTATTGATTAATAATTAACTGGTATTTCCAACCAACTAAAACTTTGGCTAGAATTGCTGTTAGTGAGAACGTTAAATCTGAGAAATCAAAACAAAAGTCAATCCTTAATCACCTGTAATAGTCGTAATCTCATCCACTGGTAAGTGCCTACCCTAGGAAATGAATGATCGTGATTGAGTTCAAAGATGCCCCTTAAGCTTAAGGTATATACAGAGTGAAATGCCCTGGTGGGGGTGGGGTGGGGTTGCCTGGCCTTCCCTGCCATGAAGGGCCAGGTTCGGCTCTGATGGATGTCTATATTTCTTTGATTTATGGTACACTTGCTCAGGGTAGGATGAGGGAATCTGCCACCTCTGTGACCAGGAGAGGACGCAGCATCCTACATTAGGTTAGGATGCATCCCCGTATTTTACTGCATTTCTAACTTAGAATATAGGTCAAATTATGTAGGGGTAGTCAAGGAGGATGAAGGCCCCAGGTATTTGAAGGATTAGAACGATTTACGCAATAGGCCTTAAGAAATTTTTTAGTATTTCATTTAAATGGCACAACTCAATATTGACACTTTATGATGATTCTCTTAAGTCTTCTTAATATGCTTTACGACAATTATACTAAAATCTATTGCAATTTTACTGTTACCGAGATACTTACTGATGACTGTTGTTGCGTACTTGAATTCAAGTTCTTTGTTTTCAGCCACGACTGTTACTTGTTTGTCCTAGTGTAATATGGAGGGTTTCGCAGCATCCATTTAGCCCGAATATTGGTAGATCTAAGTAATAGATACACGGCGGGTATTTAGCGAGAAATAGCAGTTTCTTATAGTATTTTGGTTCCTTCTTTACAATTTAACGTTATTTTTTTTGGGGGGGGGGGGGAGGGATCGGCTGTAATTAACCCCTGAAGTCCATCCAACAAGGGGTTTCCATACGCGAACTTCACAAGAAAGAGCACGGCTAAGTCTGTTTCGAACGGTTCATATCCCTTCCGGCAAAAGCAATAACTGTTAACGTATGGGTACCGCCTCCCCCTCCCCACCCCCACCGGGCCAGTACTAAACACGGCGAAGGAACATTCCATGGCTGACAACAAACAAATGCACCACCAGTGTCAGAAGCCTTAAAAGTGTAGAAAAAACCAGTTTCCAAGGTATTGCACTTTGACGGGATTGTTCCTTTCTTGTGAAATATGGAAACCCCTTGTTGGATGGACTTCAGGGTTAATTAAATTTTTATTCCAGCCATGTTAAATTCCAAAATACTATAAGAAACTGCCATTTCTCGCTAAATATCTATTTGTGACAAATCAATAGGTTATGAAGACCCAATTTTAAATTTCTTAATTACATGGAAAATGAGTCGAAGATCATACTGAACTTATTATTTGGCAAAATCAGAAGTATGGGGGATTGCAACAATAATCTTACTTCTCGCCAGTTTTCTGCAGCATATACAAAAATCTTGGTTCATAATGATATTCAGGAAGTTCTTAATGGAAACTTCATTCCACTCGAGTCTGTGCCTATATTAAAATATTCTAGCAATATCGCAAATTCATCTGCACTGGCAATAAATGCTTCTTCTGGTAGTATAGGTTAAGGTATAGGTTTTATGGTTAACAACTGTAATGCATTGTTTGCAGGTGAACCGAATGAGGATGATTACACACATGTTCCTAGTTCTCGTCAACTGTCACTGCCCCAGCAGTATTCTTCAGCGTATAGCTGGGTTCATTGTGTACAAATTAAAGAAATCCTTGCGTTGTGAAACATGAATTGATGCTCTAACTGGTGAACCAAAGAGCACAGTGAAGTATCTAATTAGATTGAAAAGTAAGGGAAATCTAGTTCACCCCGCAGATGATGATATCGAAATGTGCCAAAGCTGTTGAAAAAATGTCTCGAAAAATCTATCTTTTTATGAAAATTGGGACATTTGTCTCGAAAGTTAAGATTTTCAGAAAATTGTCAGTGCAGTATTAGAATATTATACCAACACTTTTTTTTTTAATAGCCGATCACATGTATGACAGCGAGCCGATAAAAAATTATATTAAAGCTATTGCAGAAAAATACGTAAAAGTACGATACTGTATTCCTATGCTGCAAAAAACTTTAAGGCGCAACTTCTGGCTCAAAACAAAATGCGGAGTCGCCAGATATCATGAAACTTACTTCAGTGGCCTGTAATTTTAATTTTAATGATGCACATAACATACATAAGTTTGCATGTATATATCCTTATTGTATTTAATGATGACTTTTAGTATATATTCATATTTGTACATTTAACATAACTTATAGTTTTTAGAACTATAAGTACACCAGGTGTTTGTGCTTTACTGTATTGCCGTGCTCCTGGACACCGTTGTGCTTAAAAGTTATATGATTAGAAAACTTTCAGGAAAAACAGCTGCCAATCCCGTAATAATTGTTTATGAATTTTGCTCAAGGGAAGGTTATTGTATTTTCCTTATCCTGTAGATCAGTGTTTTTATAAAAAAAAAATTATAGGGAGTCTAGTGTTTTCACTTGTGTATGTTTATTATCTTTGTATCTTTATTTCACTTTAAATTGAAGATAAATAATGTACAAGGCTCCGAAAGTTTCTCATTTTCCTTGAAAGGAAACAAAGAGAATAAATTTTAAAAACGAAGATTTAATTTTTTCCATAAGCAGCAATGCTTTTCAAAGGTCTTTTTGACCATATTTCTGAGTGCCCACTTACTCAGTGGCACCCCCGGATTAGTGAAGACTTTATACAGTCAGTGTATCTCCATAAATCTAACCTCCTTGGTTGTAACTATTATTTTAATTCACAAGTGCTCATTGTTAGGTTTGTCAGGAGATCCAGGAGCAAAGCCCCTGCAAGATTAAGACCCAGCGCCACAGGTTAGGTTATGTGAGAGGTTTAGAGGAGGCTAAGCCTTCTCAGCTAGGTAAAGACCTGACTCCATTAGGTTAGGTTGTTATATCTATCCTTGTATTTCACTCGTTTTATGTTTTCCATGGCTAAAAAAACATGATTTACATTGTGGTCCCCAGAATTACAGGCTATAGGGCAGCCTGTATCTCTAAAACTGTTAATTTCCTAACAAAATGAATCTAGGAACGTTCAAAGCTTACAGTAACACACAGGAAAATCAAATTTGTAACTGTGTATGTAATTGAGTTGAAGTTAAAATTTCCTCCTATTTCCCTTTAAAAATTTTAATGTTTTGTCTCATATTAAGGAAGGGACAATCCCCTCCGAATGTATATCCTACGGTTTATGCATTTAAGACCATTCTTGAAGGTAGGGTTCACTCTTGTTTTGGTTCTACCCCAAAAAATCTAGTTTTTCCTTTGGGGCCCAAAAAAGTTAATCCTACTGATATTCTTTGTATTCCAAAACTCAATACCTCTACACCTTTGAAAAGGTAACAAATAATTTTCATGCATATTCACTGCTGTTGCTGATATTTCTATTACTGACATCATTTGTGTATATAACTGAAAAAAAAGTTGAAATACTGGTATTGGGAGGTCTTGCAAAGCAAGCATTAAACAGTAATAACAGAGTGGAATATCAGTCTATGAATATTTCCTTAAACTGTAGGCAGACTAATCATTGAAATAACTCTCCAGAAGAAATTCAATGTAAAGCCCCAATCATGTGAATTACCAGATGTATAAAGTCATATTTACTGGGCAAAGTCAAGAACTTCACTAATCCAGAATATCAGAGCCACATGGATTCTGTGCTCTGCCATATTTTACTGTAAACATGGTGGAAAGTAAGGAATTCTTAGAACAAAGATGCCAGGGAACTCGTTGCTTGATTTATTATTTACATACAACATACTTGTATAGTGGAATAACCAGGTATTTCAATGGACATCCATATAGGTGTTAACTCATTGCTTGGATTCCTTTATGAAACACTTTGATCTGTTTCACCCAGTTTTCTAAGTATAGTTACCTCGAGATGCTTTCGTTTCAAACAAGCTTTTTACCACATTTGGTAAGGTCATCTGTAGTCTTGTAGATTTTGCAAATTAAAGTAGTCTTCACATTTTGTTTTTAACAAAGTAAGGAAGCTGCAACATTCTGATGACATAAAACCAATTGGATTTTGGTCTACATAAAATGAGGGTCTGTGTAAACTGAGCGTTTAGTGGGAAATTATGATTTTCAGGTTACTGATTCCCAGAATGACCTGATGATCTCTGCATGGCTCCGGCTATTAATGTTAAGCCCCATGCTACATTATCAGCCATATTACCATCTCTGATCATTGTAGCTACATAATTAAAGTTTGCAACAGTGTATTAAAAGCTTATTCCACAGGTACTTTTTTTTTTTAACTGCAATTGGAGAAGTACCTCTTGACAAAATAGATTAATTCTCAAGGCCAGATATTCTAAGCGTCACAACAAAGGTACAGTTCTTTTAACGGTGTTCCTATAGGTGTTCTTTTAGGCCATTACATTCTATGGTGTGTTGTATGTGCACACTGTAGGCAGTATGTAGCTGTTTGCGTCGATCTGAAATGCCCATTTATGTTTATGCTTAGCTTGCAGGGACTGCTGAAAGCTTTTAAGAAAGTTTTTTCTCGTTTTTATTTTTATTAATATTTTAATAACTCCCGTGCTGATGTTTGTCATCTTACTGAAATGACAAGGGGGTAGGCTACTCCACAAGTGGAGAAGTGTTATTTCATTGAAATTTTTTTCTGAATGGAACGTAAACAAAAATACTGGAAAAATCTCATCTTTTGTGAACAAAATAAATTTTATATAACAATTGCTGGGCTACGAAATTTTTTTAAGCAATTGGACTTCAATCAACTGCAAATGTTCTTTTCCAGGGGCGTGAATCCACTGAGAAGCAACATGTGCAGAATGCCGCTCATCTTTTGCCTTCATTGTTTCTTCTCAGTCCATAACCTGACAGCATGGAGGACAGCATGGTAGGTGGATTTCATTACTCAGTATCTAATATCAAGCATGGGTATAAATTTTTAATCTAAAAGAGGACTCTGTATCCAAACATGGCATATAAAACCCTTTTTGGAACAGCTTATATGATAATTTTAATGCTGTGATTTTTTTAATGGTTATAGTCTCATAAGAATAATCTGTGTATATTTGTGCATATTCGTTTTTGGTATACTTCAAATTAAGAGCCACTAATTGTGTATTAGTAATGCAAATTTTTAAAGTTTAAATATTTGTTTTTTTCAGTTATAAGTAGTTGTAAAGTGAAATTTCTTTAATCTGATGGATTATAACAAAAGAAGCGGTTGAAAAGCTAGACATACCCTAACGGGATTTTTTATCGTTGATTTTGGCCGTGGTTTTATTATTGGAGTGACTGAAAATGGCACTTTGCATGAATGGAACAAAATTTGCAGTTGTGTAATTAAGGTAAAGTGCATGTATTTGTTAAACGAAGTTTTTTTTTTTTTTACCACGTCATATAAATAAACGGGATTTTATTCATGCTGCTGTATTTGGAGATGGAACTTAGGGCATGGATCTGGTTCAGCCAATTCTGACAATTTCGGAATTGAGGTATTCCTTCCTGTTGATGAGGTAATTTTTGTTTAAATTGTCCTTACTAGATGAATATAATTTTGTCACTGGATATTCAGTAGACGTTGGCACAAAAGGATGACTTCCCGAAAACCTCTGCATGTTGAAAATGGGTGAGGTAAACGGTAGCTTGATTTTCAAAATTATTTTCTAAATACAATAGATTATGTATGGTTTAAAATATGTATATCTTGTTGTATTCTATTCCACAGTTATATTACTTTCAAGTTATTTTTGTCAGTTTAATAATCGTTACTTTATTGCAGTATACTGTAGTGTTTTCTGTTGAACTTCCAAAGGTTCTAAAGTCTAGTTGCAGCGTTCCTGCAGCTGCTTTACTGTAAACCTGTAAATTAATTCTCATGACTTCAAGTTTCAATGCAGATGTACAAATTATAAAATCACCAGTTAAGAAGAAATTTTCGTAATTTTTTTTTTTTTTTTTTTTTTTTTTTGCTTTTGCAATATACATTGTTTTTTTTTTTTTTTTTTTTAGATTTTTGAAGTACATAATTTCTCTGCAATTTTGTAAGTTTTAATTAAATCAAATTATGAGGTTCGAAGAAATTCTTGTTTTTAGATCTTTTGCTGTTGCAGTATGCATTTTAAAATGCAAAGTACATAAAAATTTCTCTGCAAATTTCAAGTTTCAAATTATCATGAGGTTCGAAGAAATTCTTGTTTTTAAGATCCTTCGTTTTTGCAATATGCATTTTTGAAATATTTTTTTAGATTTTTAAAGTACATCAAAATTCCTCTGCAAATTTCTAAGTTTTAATTATCATCAGCTTCGAAGAAATTCTCGATTTTGCAGTATGCATTGTTTTCTTATTTTTCTGTTGTCTCGAAATCTCCAGAATGCAACGTCTTTCATAATTCTCCAGAATGCAACGTCTTTCATAATAGTTACTATTACTGGAATAACCGATGTTTTTCCACAGGATTGTGAATGCTGAGGAACGAAAAAGTCGAAACTTTGCTGTAGTAAAGAAAGCTTCACAAGAGACCCAAGATGCATAAGTGCGGGCACTTTTAGCCCTTCCATGTTCAGGCCGCTATTCAGAAGGCAACCGAAATTATCCAGTTTAAAGTGAAATCCATATGACACGAATACATTCACTTCAGGAAAGGAAGAAAAATAACCCAGAAGAGGAACAAGACAACCGAAATTATCCAGTTTTTATTAAGGTAATAATATTCTATTCTAGTTTATATACTTTTAATAATCCTTTATTGAAATAGAATAGAAAAAATAACTTAAAACTGAGTTGTGTTCTGCTGAAGGGTTTGTAAAGGTTTTTCAGCGTTCCTACAGCTGCTCTACTGCAAACCTAAATTAATTCCCATTTTTTTATTTTTTTTTTTTTGAGTTTTAAAGTACATCACATTTCTCTGCAACTTTCTGTTTCAAATTGTTGAAAGCTTTCGCTTTTGCAATGTGCATTTTGAATTTTTGCGTTTTTTAGAGTACATCAAATATCTTAAGTTTCAAATTATCATCAGTTTCGAAGAAATTGTTTTTAAGCTCCTTCGGTTTAGCAATATGCATGGTATTTTTTCTCTTCTGAATCTCCTGAAAGCAACGTCGTTCATAATATTTACTATTAACCGAACTTTTTTTTTCCCCCAAGATAGTGAATGCTGAGCAATGATAGAGTTGAAGCTTTGCCGTCGTAAGAAACCTGAGCAAGAGGCCAAGATGCAAAAGCTCGGGCACTTTTAGCCCCTTCATATTCAGCCCGCTATTCAGAAGGCAACCGAAATTATAGTTTAAAGTGAAATATAACACTTTTTAGCACTTCAAAAAAGGAAAAAAAAAAAACTCTGAACAGTAATGAAGGAAGAAGACAACCGAAATTATCCAGTTTAAAAAAGGTAGTACTATTCTACAGTTTATATGAGGGTATCAGTCGAGAAACATGCCAAGCGCCATCCTGGGTCAAAGTATTTTTTAATTTATTATATTCTAAAAATGGCACTTGGCATGTTTCTAGACTGAAAAGCTCATATCTTGTGTTTTTTTATAAAAAGTTTAATAATCCTTACTTTATTGCAGGATAGTGTGTTCTGTTGAAGTCTTTGCAAAGGTTCTAAAAGTCTCTCTTCAGCGTTCCTGCAAACCTGTAAATTAAACATGTAAGTTTCAAAGTACATAAAATTTCAATTCCACTTCAATTCCACATTCTAAGTGTTAAATTTGAATCATTAGCTAAGAAGAAAATTCTCGTTTTAAAGCTTTCGCTTTTGCAATACGCATTTTGAGTTTAATTAAAGTACGTCAAATTTATAAGTTTCGAATTACAATCAGCTGTGAAGAAATTGTTTTTAATCTCCTTTGCTTTTGCAATATGCATGGCTTTCTTATATTTTTTTACTCAAATTCCCCAGAAAGCAACGTCGTTCATATATTTACTACCTTGTAACCGAATTTTTTTTCCCCAGGATAGTGAATGCTGAGCAATGAAAGTGTTGAAGCTTTGCTGACGTAAAGAAACCTGCACAAAAGACCAAGATGCAATCGGGCACTTTCAGCCCTTTCATCTTCAGCCCGCTATTCAGAAGGCAACGGAAGTTATCTAGTTGAAAGTGATGTGATATTCACTTCAGGAAAGGAAGAAAAAAACCCTGAAGAGGAATGAAGGAAGAAGATCAACTTAAAGTAGCGGAAGTGTTACTCTCATTCATGTTAGGATAGCAAGAGAAACAGCCCTGAAGAGGAATGAAGACAATTTTAACGTGGTGAAAAACGAAGCAAATAGAATTGAGACGAGAAAGTGTAGCTAAATCAGCATCATGATAATCCCTATCATAAATAATGAACAAAGATGTCTAAATCAGCATCATGAAAGGGAATAAATACCATGGATAATGAACAAAAGGTAAAGATTTGTATCAATGAACAAGAAAGTAATAAAGATTTCAAGGTCTGATGTCTTTATTTCAAATTACATTATGCAATGATCACTGATGTATTTTAGAATTATTCTATACATTTGCTTCTATACATTTGCTTTCAATGTTTGTAAAGTAATCCTCGGTCTAAATTTAAAGCTCTTAACTAATACCTGAAATAGTGAAAAGCATATTCAGTGAAAGATAAGAAATGCTGGACAAACGCAGCATTTGAAGTTGACAACAGAGGAACTTGATTGCAATGTGGTTGCTGCCACCAACATTTTTTCCATCTCCTGCGAGTTTTGAGGCATGCTATACTCCTCAAAAGTCGCCGGAGGATGGAAATAAATGATAGTGGCGATCCCAACCAAATTGCAGTCTTTGCCCTTTGTCAGCTCTTTAATACTACTTTTTCCAGCATTTTTATTTTTTCACTGAATAATGCTTTTCACTTTCTCAGTTATAACGTTGTAGGGCCCAACATGTAAACTAGACTTTTTCTTGGAGATCAGACGTAACTCCTGAAATCTCGTTTTCCTGAAGATCGCTCTTAGAGGTATTTCTTACTGGACTTCAGTGTGTGCAAAGTTGCATTCTTGTAAGGATACTGTGTGCAAAGTTGCATTCTTGGTAGGAAGGATGAACTCTTGCCTTCTGTGTAGATTTACATCCTTGTGAGTACTACTCTGAAAGAATAAAACTGCTTTTGTCAAATTTATTTTCTAATGAATCATGAAAAGCATTGCACTGAATTAATATACTAGGTAAAAACATACTTTATGCACTGGAAAGCATAAGAGATTGAAGCCTAATAAAGAAAATATAATAATAAATTTTACCATATCCATAAAGGTACAGAGAGGTTAAAGGACACGAAAGAAAACTGACTAGTGTGTCACAATGCTATGCAAAATAATACAAACTTTACCATATTAAACTTTACCATATCCATAAAGGTACAGAGAGGTTACAGGACACGAAAGAAAACTGACTAGTGTGTCACAATGCTATGCAAAATAATACAGACTTTACCATATCCATAGAGGTACAGAGGTTAAAGTACACGAAAGAAAATTGACTTGAGTGTGTCAGTGCTATGCAAAATCAAGTACTGAAGGAATAAAAGCATCCGAGGAAATAAAAGCATCTATCTATATCCATGAAGTAACTTTTGTAGTGATAGAAGCAAATGAAAATTTACTCTCTGGTGTAATGCTACACCAACAATCCAACACGAATATTTGGGTAAAGCAGAAAAATTTAACTATATCCAGAAGACAGAATAATAATACATAAATGCAAAACAGAGGTTTAGTAGGATTTAAAAAGCATTAACGTTAAAGGTATCATTGGTTAAGGAGTTATCTGAAACACTGGAGTTTAATGTAAATCAGAGAAAGCAATTAGAACGTGACATACATTTGTTCTAACTTTGTTGGCCAACGATATAGAACTCTTCCTCTCAAACACTCAGTTGGGCACATGGATGATAGCTAAGATGAATGATATACACGTGATGCATAACTTTAAAGGGGAAAACCGTATTCTGCCACAGAGACCGTTCAGTGTAAAACGAAAGACCTGAAAGAAGCAGCACACGTTCAATTGTCACCATTAAACAGTGAGACTGGTCAAACCTTTCTGTTACAAGAAAGTATGGAACTTGAAGTCTCAATTTAACACTTGCTGTTAGCATTTCCATCTCAAGCCTGCACATAGCTCATTCAGTGTAACAATCCACCTTTGTATGAAATCAAAACAATAGTTCAAACATTCACCATTGACAACTGATTAGTTGTCATAGTAAACAATAAGCATGCAGAAGATAGTTCAGTGTAAGTGACAAGAACCATGTTCTTAATGCAAATGGCAAAGAATGTAGACACTTCAGAGTATTTGGTTTTTTAAGTACAAAGGCAAACCAAGCAACAAGAAAAAGAAAGCGATGAATGGCTTGGCTAATGCGCTGCCTTTATAAAGGACAGTTTATATGCCTATTGGTATTTAATAATAGGGATACAGAAACATTAGATGCTGGTATTATAAATAACCAGTATTATAAAGAAAAACTTGTATGCCTACTGACACACAGTATTGTAAAGAACAACTTTTATGCCTTTCTGTGAGGAATCATGTGGGAAGAATATTTTGTCTGTCTAGGGTAATCCCAACCACCTTATTCACTGCTGAAATACCTGACCAATGCTTCCTCTGCCAGCAGAATCTCCTCTATGACACTTCACAGAACATCTTTGTCATTCTTTTTTCTTATATATATTCTTCTGATCTGATAACATTTTTCCCAAAACATGGTATTCAAAGAAGTGTAACTTGTTCTGGATCACATAGTTGGTCCTGTTGCTTGTGCCATGCTCGTTCATACTTTATGTATCTAGTCCTTAATGTTAGATCCAAGCCTTACAGTTCAGTGTAAGTATATACAGTGCATTGCAAATTTCACTGTTACCCTTATCCACGAGCTGTTCCTCCTCTGCCAGCTGAAGTTCCCAGCCAGCCTGATCTTGGTTGTCATTATCATCTGCTAATAATTCATTTCAGAAAGTTTAATGACTAAATACGAGTCTCTCCATGTAACTATTTCCACTACACAAACCAAAGACCCAAGATACTCTGTCTCAATTTTACCTGAGAGCATACAACCTTTAAAATTGGTCAGACAGTAACCTTTCTAGTTTTGTACTAGTCTCTTGCTGCACTTGCGTGCTGGTCTTTATGGCTGGTATACACAGGCTGCTGAAGATAAAACTGGACTCCTAGTTGAGATTCTTGGGAAAACTATAACATTTAACCCTTTGGACTGCTATGACAATTAGAAACCCAAAATCCAATCACAGAATCACCAAGATGTTCTGGTGCATCTTTTTCAATGACTGATCATTTTGAAGCTAAACAGTGTTTTTTTATAGAAAATTCCACAATAAACAGATCATCATGTGAACCATAACATGTAATGTAGCTTTGTCAGAAATTATTTCAAGTTCAGTTGGCCACATTCCATCTCTCAGTCACAGTACAATATTCTGTGTGACTGCTCTTTGAACAGTGTCCACTCTGAAATTACCTTTTTTTATGGTAGCCACCTCATGTATAAAGCCATGAAATTAAGTTCCGAGTCCATATTCACAGACGCCCCAGGCTCTTGTAAAGGTTTAGTGCAATTACCTGGGAATTTTTTTATACCAGTGACCTTGTTTTTTCACGATTTGTATCAACTGTATTTTCTATCCGATTAGCATAGAAGCTTTTAAGGAGAATAATGTCAGATTCTGTTAAATCTGACGAC
>NC_089750.1:11335545-11350525 GCF_040412425.1 Macrobrachium rosenbergii | reverse complement strand
AGAATACAGAATTCATGTTAATGATTCAGGTGATAAAAGGGCTGCAGTTTTTCAAGCAGTTTGAATGATTAATGAATTACTTATAGCGAACATTTAAAGCCTTCGATTTTTTCAAAAACGATAAATAATAATCCACCCTTGATTGTCATTCTCATAAATCACGCAGTAGTATACATTAAACCATATAAAACCGAATCTGTATAATATAGTAACGAATTATTGTAATATTAGAAAGACGTAGGTTGAAACACAAATGCACGAAATTATTTTGAAAGGTGCGTGCGTCAGTACACCGTATGTAAATCAAATTGTTTTAAACATAGATAGCGATTCTGACATTCCCTCACTTTGTTCTATATGATATGGAAATTCGTTGGTCGGTATATTCGACTTACTGAAATGTGGCGGCTGATTGTGCCACATCACTAGATTTGGATTACATGAATCCCGGAAGAAAATTACAAAATCATCTAGAGTTGTATTTTGGCTCACTGCAGCTTTGATTTGTTTCAAAGAAATATAAATGAATTTTCTTACCTATAATTAATTATAAGTACAATTAATTTTCCAATATTTTAGCTTATTACATAATTCTGGTACTAAAAACAGCTGAAGAAAATAAGCACAAAATTGGCTTGGGCTAAAAAAAAAAAAACGGAGATGCCCCAACTTATATTACCTGCCCATTTTTCTACCTACTGTGTTCGCTTTCTTGTCGTCCCGATGATGAGTCATTTATTCAAGTGTACAACCATTTTGCTGAATCGTTATAACACTACATTTTTCACAATCTCAGATCATGTTAATTTAATACATAATTACCAAGCAGATAGTTCACCTTACTTTCATTCAATGGGTTTTGCAGAATTTCATGACCACAACGTGTTACATACTTTTTCATACTTTTCTGCCGGTTAGTTTAAATCATGTGAGTGTTTACTAAGTTTTGGGGAAATTATTTGTTAAATTATTGGTCTAAATAATGATCCTCTATTCACTTCTTTACCTACCATGTCCCAATTCATTTTTCTGGTGGCGCCTTCATAGGAGGACAGTGTTAAAGCTACAGTTTAAGCTTGAGCCTACTGTACACTGTACCAACAGTAAAATATCAGCAACACATACGATAGATGAATTTGAATTTTTGTTTTTGATTGTTGAAGTTAAGAAAAATCTCGCTCGTGCTGTTCCATGTCTGTCAGATTTGAAGTTCTTTGATGAGTGTCGCTGCCATTAGGGTGAATGGCCGACTTTCTTTTTTCAACTTCAGGGACGCGGGACGTTAAGGTTTCCTCATCCTCACATGGAGCTGAATACCTCCGACAGACAGCACAAAAATGCATCTTTTAGGGGGGTCCATTGAGCTTGAAATTCACTACTGGAAAATCATCAGGGATTTACATCCCCATTCGTCCGCAGCTTTAAGTGTATTTCCTTTTGAACTGGGGTTTGTTCATCAAAGCCTTTGAATCGAGCCCCGAGTGGCTGCTAGTTTGTTCTTGGCGGATGTCAGTCATATTTCTGTTTGCTTTTATACTAACATCACGTTGTCATAATTTTTCTGTTCCCAAGGGCATGTATTCCATTTCTCTGTAGCTTTATTTCTGTTTCACTTGAAATTTGAAGAGAACGACATTTTCCCTGCCAGTAGTTGCGGTTCTATAAGGACATTAACCAATTTGACTGTAAAATGTAAGCGCCGATTATCGACTTTGAATTCATTCTCCTTTTGTTCTGATTTTATTCACTTAACTTGCTGAATGCAAACATCATAAACTAACTTTTTGAGATAAAAAAAAAAACTGGTAGTATCTAAGGGTGAGTCTCAGGGCAAAATCCTAATGTTCTCGACAATATGACTTCCCAGAGAAGAGAATACTAACAGCTGTGAAGGAAGTTATCATGGAGGATGATGTAATCCTTTAAAGTAAGACGTAAATAATCTCTCGAATTTTGACTCATGTCATTCATATCCGGTCTATATATCTAGGCATTCAGTCCATTACTGAGTTTTGATTATGATAATTTTGACATATTTCTGAAATGATAACAAAAATATCTCAGCATGGAAATAGTGGATGGGGAGAGAGAGAAAGAGTCAGGTAGACTGACAGGCAGACAGAAAGTGAGAAAGATATTGAGAGTGAAAGAGACAAGGAGACAGACAGAAGCATTCACCAGTCAGTACTGTTGAACTATGTGAATAAGTCATCAGACAATGTCAAGGATAGATTTTAATTCTGAAGGGTATGACGAGAAGACCATTCTTTGTGAACAACACTGGTAAACAAAAACGGCGAAGAAGCCACATGATGTTGAATCATTGATTTTCTTTTGAGTGCTGACTCTTCTCTTACATCATACCTTTTATTATCTTCCTCCATCGAAGAAACACAATTTGGTATGTTTGATAGGGGATATACTCTCAAGACGGCACATATAATGGTATTATTCACTGAAAACACATTCGAGCATTCTTTTATTATCAAAAGCGACGGGCTTTAGTGAAGTTGTCATTGTTTGAAAACGCATTAGAAAAATAGACTGTTCTTAAGGAGTTTTAAAAGGCAAGAAACTGTTTCAAAATTTAAAGCTAGGCATCTGTCTCATATTTCTCTAGCAGAAAGAAATTTGACTTTCAAAGGTATGCATTGATAGCTGTAGGCTTACCGAACACAAAATGAGGATCTTTGTACATGATCTATACAGATAAATAGAGAAGGAGAAGGAGAAAGATATGGATATGAATGTCTTAAAGCTCTCATATTTATCTTTTCACAGACAGGTATGATGATTGAAAGAAGTAATTACGCTCAGTGGAAATCATGGGAAAAACTGCTCCTTTTCCCCTCAAGACTACCAGTTTCTAAAAGAAAGTACCGCTGTCTTTTGCAAATATATGTTTTAGTTTTCTGAATTCGGTGCAAAACAAAAACAAAAAAATGTCAAAATACACCCGCTCTGAAAACGTGTTTTACAACAAAACAGAAGAATGAGCAAGAAAAATAATGCACGCAATTCACACATGGATCAGCTTTCAAGTTGTTTTTTCTTTCTTAGTAGGCCTGTGAACTTTTAAAATATGTAAATGATAGTACATTGTGACTTAACTGAAACCATGTAGATCCGAAGTACTATAGGTTCTTATTTTCGTTGCGTAACTATATTTGAAAATATGAATTTCAAATACTTTTCATCTGATTCCTACAATGAGTTTTAGTTTTCGAGTAACTACGCCAAATAACTACGAATGGCCATTCAGTGATTGGGCCTATTATTTACCCTATATACGATTCTAGAAGCATATCCGGGAATCTGTGAACGCGTATGTTTACCTGTTAAAGTCTACAAATACTTGTGACAGCCAACAAAATTTTCTTTATGATGGAGTGAGTGACTAATCTGCTTATGCTACCTTCGAGACAGACAACTAAAGTCTTTGACGCCGAAAATTAATATTAGCTAAAGGTAAATATACAGCGTCTGATAAAAAAAAAAAACTCTTGCATAAGAAACGGCATGAAAGTTTAAAGAAAACCGACTGAGGAACAGTCAGCTTAGTTAAACTGGATCTACATTTAAAATGAAGGATGGTAATAAAATACGATAGCTTGAAGTCCTTCCTTAAAGAAAAATATCGAAGCAAGAAGTCGAGGGCTACTGAACGACACGAAATCAGTACTAAATGTCCAGATGTTATGAACCTGGTCGTTTCGGCTGGAAGTCATTTAGGCGGTAGCATCCAAAACAACGTATGGTATTTATCGTTATGTTTATGGTATTTACCGTCATTATTTTATGTTTTACGTACATCCCCAAGGGACTGGTACTAAACACGGCGCCCAGTTTTGCATGTAAACGTGCTTACGGCCTAAATGATTTACGGCCGAAACGACCAGAACTCTTATGAACAGTAAGCGTTAAAGAAAACGGGCACTGAATAAGCAGGGAAAACCAGATCTCCCGATTTCACACCAGATATCTTTGTAAAGAGCACAACAATTATAAAGAATCAACGTGCTGCTGATGTAGCTTCTGTTCACCTGTGAGGCTCTAAGATCCTGATGTGTGAAACATTGTTCCGTCACAACATGATGAACGAAGATCGTTGTGGCTGCTTTGTTCACTGCACTCTATACTAAAAAAATCCTGACAGAATAACCGAACGTTTCTTTCCGTTTTAAAATATCGATTGACCAGTCCAATAACATTCAAATTCACCAAAACAAAACATGAAAGTTTCCCAGGGAGTCATATTACAGTCTGCAGTTTGCGCAAGTGTTTTGTTTTCTCTCCAAAAATGTTTCGGTTGTTTTGCGTTGTTTCGAACAGAGATAATGGCCTGAGGGACAATACAGAGAAAGAGTGTATCCCGTTACACTCAGCTCAACGGAAGTTTGTTCTCTTGTCATTTTATCTTTATTGTTCTGTGTCGCTTTAAACCACCAACTATTTATCTGGTGAAATGAGAAACTGAGTTGTTTATCCCTTCCTTTCTGTCTCTCTGTCTATCTAAATTTTCAAGGCACTCTATTTTAAACATCATCTATATTATCTATTGAAAAGTAATGTATGTTATCTCCCAAAGAGTGATGGTAATTCAATATATATATAGTGTACTCGAGTGTCCGAGTGAGCCTTAATTAATACTAATTTACCCTTGACCTTAACTTTATAAAAAAAAAAAAAAAATGGAGACTTCATATTTGACCAGTTACTGTAGATATGCAGTTTGAGTTCAAAGCCAACTCAGAGATCATAGTTCAAGCAAGGGCTTAACTTTGGCCATACTGCATGAATTCAAGAAATCAGTCCCTGTGCAGAGTAAGGTCAACGTCAAGGTCATAATTGAAAGTTAAAGGTCATATAGAAATCTGTCACCTACTGTTCATTTAGTTTCACTAACTCATTTTATTCTTTAAAATTTACTTACACGTAATAGTATATCATATGGTGGGTTATTTTGACAATTCACATTTTACTGTAATTACTAGAGAAATTTTATCGTAAAGCTTAATTAATTAGGATGTCTTTCTGTCTCTCTCATTTATATAGTTATATAAGTTTACTTATATAAGTTCATGTTACCATTGCTCCGCAAGATCACAAACTGGACGTTTTTATTAGCCATATCACGTGCAGGTATACCAAACTTTTATATGCTTTTCACGTTAAGCTCTATAGTACAGTATTATGGTAGTAAATTCACAATAATGCAGACACACACACACACACACACACACACACACATATATATATATATATATATATATATATATATATATATATATATATATATATATATATATATATATATATATATATATATATATATATATATATATATATATATATATTATATATACAGACACTCGTAGCTTCGGAATATTAATGGAGTGCCTCTTTACATCGCAACAAATATTTTTCTTTTTTCTCTCTTTCTTTCACGGAAGGAAGTTGAGAAATAAAACTGTATCAATATGCAAATATCTCAGTGAACGGGATCTCTGGCAAAACGTTTTCTTCCAGCATTTGCATTCGTCCTAACTTTCGAATTTAAACAAACCATTTTTTAATTTTTCGTTTTGAGTCATTTTCATCAGCATTTTCGACCCATATTTTTTTCATCAATTTGTAATGAAACTTTGTTACAAGTGGAAAGATTGTTTTTCTTTCCTAATGATCCCTAATGACCTTCGCCAAGGAGCTTGTATTTTTGGTTTGATTTGCTCTTTTATTTGCCGGCTTGTTTTCCTATTTACGTGTATTTGTTTTTATGCAGAATTATAAAAAAAATAATTAAAAGTGGATTTATACTAAAATTTAACCCGAGGCCAACCTCTTGAATGGTAAGAAGAAGTTACTTTTTTGGGGAGGTGGGCCGTCTTGCTGGTATGGATTGCTCAAGCTCATTTCCAGACACCGAATATCTACGATCCATTTCCGTAGATTTTAGTATACAAATTTATTCCTTCCTACTGCAAGGAAAGTCTGACTGGGGTCACATTCTATTAATCTATAGGATTCCGTTTGGATCCCGACAGTTACCCTTTTATGGTCAGGAAAAATCAGAGTTTATGAGGGCTTTACGAACCACGAAACTATGCACCCCAAGCTAATTTTTTTCATCAAATAAACCCTGGAAAGATTATACGTATTAAGCTTGTATTTTTCGTTAACTGTTTCTGTTTTTTCATCATAAATAACTTATTTGGGGAGGTCTCTCGTCTTTTTATATGGATTATATATCATTTCCAGACACCGATATATATATATCCATTATATATATATATATATATATATTATATATATTTTATATAAACGTATCTTGACCTGTCAGATCTGGATCGATGGAGAATTATCAACTTATTTTATGCAAGGAAAAATGAACAGGTCACACTGGGATTAATCTATGGATTCCGTTTGGATCACGACAGTTGGTCATGGAAAATCAGATTTATGAGGGCTTATATGAACCACGAACTATTCTTTTTATCTGTTTGACCTTCATTGTGGTATTCATATCTTGGCCTATCAAATCGCTTAGATTTATATATATGAATATATATATATATTTATATGATATATATATATATATTATATATATATATATATATATATATATATATATATATATATATATATATATATATATATATATATATATATATATATATATATATATATATATATATATATATATATATATATATATATATATATATATATATATATATATATATATATATATATATATATATATATATATATATATATATATATATATATATATATATATATATATATATATATATATATATATATATATATATATATATATATATATATATATATATATATATACACACACAAAAACACACACACACATGAGATCACGAAGTTGGCGTAAAGGCTAGAAAGAACACGAAAGATAGGCAGTAAAACTAAAGAAAAATCTGATGTGATATATCTCAAATATTTCCTTTAACTAAAGAGATAATCCATTTCACGATAAAAATAATAAAAAAAATATTATACCCTTATCATATGACAGTCACTTCGCACCACAGACTTCATTCCGCAGCTGTTTCTCGAAGAGAAGGAAATATCAATCGAAGGATACTATATAGTCAAAGTTTTATCTGGTACTCGATTTTAATCTTAATTTTCAAAGGATTCCTACGCCTTCAACATAATCAGTAATTGTATTTTATTCAAAATAATATCAAGCTAGAAATTAACGTTGCTGCAGTAACTCGATGAAAACTACGTTTAAGTTATAATTGTAAAGGTTATGAACCTAAGCAAAAAAGCTCTTAAAAAGTAATTTTTTTTTTTGATCTATATACTGGTCACTAATGTATTAGATTTTTCCATACTGCTCGATAACAAGAAATGACATCCAAACTCTCTCTCTCTCTCTCTCTCTCTCTCTCTCTCTCTCTCTCTCTCTCTCTCTCTCTCTCTCTTAACATTTAGCTTCCCTTAAACGTACAACAGTCTCTCTCTTTTGAAAAGCCTCACTTCTCCCTCTGTGGGAGATAGTCGCCTAATTTCATAAGTATGCGCTGCTTTTAAGACTATTCTCAGTTTATGGGGATTTTATATACGCATCATTGTACTTTAAACAGGTTTATCATTTGTGATAACGCATCATTTGCGGCAAAAACCAGTGAAAATTGATGTTTTAACTAGAGAGAGAGAGAGAGAGAGAGAGAGAGAGAGAGAGAGAGAGAGAGAGAGAGAGAGAAGACTTCAAATCTGGGCAGAACAGCATTTCTAGGTAAGCTTTAATGAATCAGCGTGCGTAACGTAATATTACACAAACATTATTCCAGACGGTTATATAACCAGACTCCATAGAAAAGCGAGAGAGCCAGACGTGTTCAGTCCCCTGTAACAAGGAGCCTTTAACTCTTCAAGGAGCTGCTGCAGAAGTGCCCTTTAGGAAGGACATTCACTTCAGCTCCTACTGTCTGGTAGAAAATATCCGACGACCCGTCGATGTAATCCCGTTTTTTAATACCTTGTAATCAGTATCTGTTCTTACATAAATGCCATTTTTATTTAAAGAACAGATGACATTAAATATTTTCTCTAAACAAGAAATTAATACATTGTTTGTAACTATCGAATGCAGTAAGTTACTATCGTTCATGAAAATGTAATTAAATTGGTAGTGATTGCAGTGGCTAATAGTAAGTTATCCTGTGTTATGCCGAACGTGCTACAGCTCTCAAATACTTATTTTGGTTCCGATATAGAGCCTTTTTGTACATCTATTTAAGCAGTGACCAGTGCTTAATTGCAATGCCATACTAAATCTAACTGCAAAAATATTAGGGTATCGGTTCACGTATAGCTGGTATCACGTATTTTAGACGAAATGCTACAACGTAAGGTGAAGCTACATATCTCTTCATGCAGGCTTCAGTGTTTAAAAGGTACGGAAGGGATATAGGAATATATGCCAAAAGAAGAAGGATTCCGATAAAAAATAGCATAACTTCCTGCGTTCTTTCAGGAATCGTGTACCGATCATTAAAACGATTGAATACTTCAATAATTCCTAATTGTTGTTGCTAAATATTTACACTGTACTTGCCTTTATATGTTTTAAATATTGATTTTACATTTTTAATTCCTTTTCAAACTAATTATACCCATTTTAAGGAAACAAACAAATAAATTAACCAACCACCCCAGCACTCCGTACCCAACGGAACTGGAACAGAGGCTGTTTCTCTACTCATGGACTCAACAACCTCTAACTCCTCCCTGGAGTCTCTCGCTATCCGCAGCAATGGAGTCTCTAGTTTAGGACCTGTTTCAATAATTGTCTTTAAAGCTTTAAGGATGAAGTCTCATGTTCTCTTAGGTGGCCTTTTACCGTCCTCCATGCCGCTGCATTTCACATTTCTGGTGAAAACCGGCAAATATCTGATTGCTTGAATCTGGTGGTTCCGTGACGTGAACTTCCTTCTGCTGAAAGGTTTTGGAATTCTACCCTGCTCCCGTTTTCTAGAATCCTGTCATTATCAAATTTTCAAGTAGACATAATTAACGCTTCCTTCGATGTAATCCCGCTCTTTACTACGTTTCCCTGTAGTCTGGGCTAGTTATTATTGAAATGGATGTTTATTAAATCGGGACAAGGGAAGGGGTGGTTGTACAAAAAAAAAAAAGATAGAAAAACGAAACAAAATAAATATATAAATAAAATATGAAAAGGTCAAATTGTAGTTCATTGAATGATTCTTGTTAACTGTTCGGAAGTGTCCCAGTAACAATTAAATCGACAGAAAACCGACAAAGCTTTTATCACAATGGTGAGACCAGAGGTATGTGTAATAAAAAAAAGAAGCAATGAAATCAAATAAAACTCATACTAAAATAAATAAATAAACAAATGATTAAACAGAAAATTATATATATAACAAGCAATCGTGTGTAAATATAATTTGCGACCAAACTATTTTTTATGAAAAACGTAGCCAAAAGTTAGAAAATTATCAATGAAAAGGGCAACTAATATACAATTTTTGACTGGGAATTTCTATATTACGCCTGTAACCACGAGTATGAATGAAATTGCAATATATTGCAATTTCCCAGCAATTAATAAATATTGCAAGAGGCTCGTCGCTACTCGAAGACCATGATTGGACTCCCCAACGATGATCTTTTCGGCCCTTTCACTATGACGCTTCCCCGACAAGAGTCGCATTTCATTTTTATGGGAGCCTTTCCCTGTTTCCTTTACCGTCTCTTGCCATACGGGCGGTATTAAAGATAAGCCTTCTTGTAAGGATAAGGGTTTATGGAGGTGCCTTCCTTCTAGAATGTTATTTGAATGGGAAACAGGGAAATATGAGCGCTAAGATGCTGACAACACATTAGCAATTTGTGTGGGTAAGTAGTTGTTATATTTTATCCGCACTTGTGCTGGTATGCTGAGACCCTTGCATTTCTTGAGCACCATGAAAGTGTCATGGAAAACTGATTATAAAAGGAAAACTTCATTTAACAGAATTCTCATTTTATCCCAGAGCTGTAAAATAGTGCAAATATGCATTTAGAGAATGTACGTCAGTGTATGTTAAATATAAAATTAATTGACTCTTAGTAATAAAGATTAGTTATTGAATTTTTTCCTGTTTAATCTTGGGTGATTTTGATAATCAGTGATACAACGAATGTGTCCTAAAGTTCTTCAAGCAAATTATATATTATTCAGCCGAGCTGAAAAAGAGAAGAAAATACGAAATCGGTTTAAAATCCTTTTTCCTTTTTCGTATGTTTTAAATTCTTTCTAAGAGCCTAACAAGATCGGTTGTTTAAATACCAAATATTTATTCTATATATGTTACGACACGCACGTAAGCTACGGATATGATATTTAACGCATATAAAATATATATCAGATGTTATTTTTCATTTTTCCTCCATATCTAAGGAACAATATAGAAAACTCAATATCAAATCTGCTTTAAAAAGTTGGACGAGCAAAGAGATCATCGTAATTTTTTTTTCTTCGTCTAAGTGAATTCGGGCATCTCTCAGTCTGTCTAATCTAAATGACCTTTCCATTCATTCTCGCTTGAATCAATTTTCGTAAATGACTTGTCATTTTTGAAAAATTATAAGATAAAGCGACGGAGTGTAAGAGATCAAGAGGATGTTACCAGTGCTCGGAGATTATGAGGGACAGGGGAGTAATAACATGACTCATTTCATGTGTGAATTTATGCTCGTTATTGGTTTATGGAGGTTTCTTGATGTTCATCGTTCGTGGATACTTAATAGCATGTGGATTATATATGACTGCTACGATTGCTATAAAAAGAAATGACTGTGCGATGTGAGAACTGAGTTTTTTGCACGTGAAATCCCGCTATAGGAGAAGAGCTTTACAAGAATTAAGTCAGTCGTGAACATTTTACAGCTGTTGAATCTTTTTTTGCAACGGACTTTGGCAATATGTATATATGAAGTATAAAACTAACTCTGAGTAATCACAATGACAGATGGATAGGTTCCATATAAACATATAAAATTGAAGAGTACGTAATATATATAACCAGTAATTAATGATATGTAGAATATCACTATTGTCATACATTACCACATAAAGATTAAACATATCAATATAAAAAAATCATTTCCAGGAAATTCATACGGTGAGTTAACGTAAGAGAAATGCTTACATAGTAAACATAATTTAGACGACCAATCTGTTTGCAGAGCAACTGATGGGTTAAAGTGGGAAGCAGAGGGAGACATGAAAATCGATTTTGTTGGTGGAAAACATATAAGATGTTTTACCCGAATGACGTGATTGACGACGCCCCTCATATCCCTAAATAAAATGTTTTTCGCTCATTATTTCTTATAGGGCATTTTGCTTCAATCGTCATTTTTTTAAAAGAGTGTATTCCCAGTAAATATGTAAATATAATAAAAGAGATAAGGTCCCTAGAGTATCATCATGTAGAGTCAGATGGGAGGATAGAGTGAGAAATAAAATCATAAAGGAAATTACACAACTGAGACGATACGTACTACCGTTCCTGGGTAGTGAAATTCATCTCCGTCGTTCCTATGCCATTATTTTATCTACATACAGAACTCTCGTAATTTCCTCTATGATTTTATTTGTCACTCTATCCTCCCATCTGACTCTACATGGTAATACTCTAGGAACATTATCTCTTCCGACTTCTAGTGACATATATATATATATATATATATATATATATATATATATATATATATATATATATATATATATATATATATATATATATATATATATATATATATATATATATATACAATCATGAAGCTACAAATGTCGCTTAATATCAAATTCACGCTACCTCGGGAGTATCCCGATAGGGAATTATCACCGAAGGGGAATTTATAAGTGATAAATGGATAGCAAATGGATAGCTCAGTGGTAGAACGTCGACTGGAGTTGCTGGATAAGTTCTGTGTCGTGGGATCGCGACCCGGCAGTACCAATCCATTTATCACTTATAAATTCCCCTTCGGTGATAATTCCCTATCGGGATACTCCCGAGGTAGTGGCGTGAATATAAGCGATATTTGTAGCTTCATGATTGTATATAAATCACGGTGTGATAACAAAGTTCGACATTAATATATATATATATAGCTTCATGATTGTATATAAATCACGGTGTGATATAAAATATATATAATATATATATATATATATATATATATATATATATATATATATATATATATATATATATATATATATATATATATATATATATATATATATATATATATATATATCATTTATGCATTTCACTGTATTCCACATAAGAAAATGAAATATGTAAATGGTTAGAAGATGCCCAACAGTTTCGTCCTTCAGTGGACTTCTTCTTGGATCCTTTATTAAGGAACGCTCCAAGAAGAGGTCCATTGGAGGACGAAACTGTTCAGCATATTCTAACCATTTACATATTTCATTTTCTTATATGGGATACAACTCGATAATATATCTTCGTGTCTAAGAAGATTGCCAGTATTACATACATGCATACTCCATCGTACATGCATGTCTATAATTTGTATATGACTATGGTGAAATGTAACAGTAAAAAAAAAAAAAAAAAATCAAGCCTGTGTTATCGATCAAATACTCCAGACCCCTATTTCAATGAAGTCTGGGACGTCTAGTATTGACGTTTCAAGAATGTTCCCTCGAGCACTTCCTGAAGCCTAGATATTTATGGCCCTCTTCAACAGTCGTTTCGTATGTTGCCACCTTCCTCTATACCAGTGGTTCTCAACCAAGGGGAATTTCTCCTTATGGGGAAATTTCAGAGTTTCAGGGCGCGAATTGTGATCAAGGATTTTTGGTATTATATGCATATTTGGATTGCACCTTTTGAGGCAGACAATTTTGGAAAGATGTGTTTGGGTTGGGGATGACATTCTGATATATGATGAAAGGGTGCATGAGCCAAAAAAAGGTTGAGAATCACTATTCTACACGTTCCGGCCTTTATCAGTGATTTAATCTCTGATTATTTTTTTTTTTTTCTTGCCTACATACATATATACATACATACATACATACATACATACATACATACATACATACATACATAGTAGAGGGAATGATTTGGTTTTGGTGGTTTACGTTACTATTATATATAGGAAAGTTTTTTTTCATTCTTCTTCATTGTTTTATTTGGGGTCAATTAGAGATTACAGTCGTTGGTATTGTTCTGGATTAAAATATATATTCATGGGTTTTCTTTACTTTTTTTCAATTATAAAACACAGTATAAATGCTCTATATTATCTGTAGTCTGATTTCTTTGATATTTCCTTTGATTTATTTTGTTTTCTTTTATTCTTTAATTTGTTATGGTCAGCCTTATATAATTTAATGACTAAAAGAAATATTAGCGCTTGGAACTTGAAATTGTAATTTCCCTTCTCATACAATTAAAAGATAATCCTAGAAATTCTCTATTAATATTCCTTTTTGCTTTTTATTCCTCGATTCTGGATGAAGATTGGCTTTTCGAACTGCGTAGTGAAAATGGAATCTGGAAATGAGGTTTCTGTGAGGAATGAAAACGGATTTCGCTGATTTCCGTTCATAATGCAAACTGAATTTCGGATTCTAGTGGCCCATGGAAGTCGCAAAATCTCGTCTTTTCCAAAAGATGCAGATATTTTTGCTCGAACTCGCGCGTTCATGAAACTTCCTCTCTCCGAATGAAATCCCATTCCAGAGTGTTCTCTCTCTCTCTCTCTCTCTCTCTCTCTCTCTCTCTCTCTCTCTCTCTCTCTCTCTCTCTCTCTCTCTCTCTCTCTCTACATGTATAATATGCATGTGATGAGTTAAAATGTCAATTTTTCGTCATATTTTAAAAGAATTGGGAAGGGGAATTTTCTCTAAACACCGGTGAGTCATGCCGCCTGAATGAAGTTATATAAGCCGATAGAATCGTATTGAAAGGAATCATTCATTTGCACATTCCAGTTTTGATAATCGCCTGTAAATTCTGGGACGCAGCTAAATATAAACATGATAATCACAAAATTATCAGCCGTGTGATGTGATCTATGAATGGAATTTGTTTTAAGTGCATGCATAGCACGAAATAAAACAAGCAAGCCATGGAAGTGAAAGGAAATATGAAGAAAAAACTAGATAGAATACTTACCATATTGGAGTAACGAGCAACCAAGATGCAATTTCAAGGAACTTCCATATTGATGATCATCGCTCTATTGTTCCAGTGTCAGATGTTTGTTCTAACCGCATTTCTGGATCCTAACCTGGAATCTGCAAAGAAATCGTAAGATGTAAGAAGAAAAAGTCTGACTATATTATAAAACAATTAAATTCATGTCAAAGGCTTTTGAGATACAGAGAAAGATGACACTTGTATTTGTAGCATTACTGCGTCTACTACCAAAACTTTCTTCCAGGTGTATTATTGCTTACAGTAAAATCATTTATATTCGCATGTATGTCTGCGTAACTTTTTTCCATCGACTTAATCCCTATTCTAAAATTATCTATTCAAAGATCTATCACGGCTAGAGCTTAAGAAATGACCGACTGAATGCAGTCTTAAATCGTAATCAACAACTCTCGATGACTGCCCACGCCCTTTTGTAGTTTGTTGTTCATATGAAGATTTACAAAGGTTAAAAATTTCAATACGAGTATAGATACATTTTTGTTTAGGTGGCTTTATGCGGGCACAGGCAGACCTACCTACAGTAATATACTGAGTGGCTATTAAGTGAGGCACTTTTATCATAAGATTCTCAAGTTTACGTTTTCTGAGACTAGACACATTTCTTTTTTCCCCGAATTTTCTGGACGTGATGTAAAGTATTATGTAGAGCTTCAATATCTTTTTAAAAATAACTTTAGAATTTACATTATTCGGCCAGAGAGCGCATAAATTGT
>NC_089750.1:11325545-11330545 GCF_040412425.1 Macrobrachium rosenbergii | reverse complement strand
TGTTTCAATTGTAGATACCGGAACTGATTCTAGGAATCATTAATAAGGAAACAAATTCATGTTTAATGTAACAAGTAAAAATCGAGTTTTCTATACGGTCGCTACAGCGTATAATCAAGGCCACCGAAAATAGATCTATCTTTCGTTGGTCTTAGTATAATGCTGTAAGAGCCGCGGCCCATGAAACTTTAACCACGGCCATGTGGTGGCCTATTCTATATCGTTGCCAGAAGCACGATTATGGCTAACTTTAACCTTACATAAAATCAAAACTAGTGAGGCTAGATGGCTGCAATTTGGTATGCTTGATGAATGAAGGGTGGATGATCAACATAACAAACTGCAGCCCTCTAGCGTCAGTAGTTGTTAAGATCTGAGGGCGGACAGAAAAAGTGAGGACAGAAAAAAGTGCGGACGGACAGACAAAGCCGGCACAATAGTTTTCTTTTCAGAAAATTAAAACCGAAGCAGGTGGGCATTATAACGAACTGTACATTAGTTCTTTCCTTATTCAAAGAAATAGAAACAATAGCAAAAGTTACATCTGCTTTTGAAGTTTTATTTACTATCCCATCGCAGCATTGCAAAATATCATGGCTCCGGTAATCTTCGTTTTGTGAAGGCTACAATTTTTCATAGGGTTTGAATTGCACGGGAAGGTAATCTCTTTGGTATCACCGATTCTCGCTATCAATAAAACTTCAAATTCTTTGGGCAGGTTTTCATTTTCGCTTCGACTGGGTATAATGCATTCTGTTACGCGCCCATTGCCAAGTCCATTTTCAACCCTATCGTGTTTCGTGTTTTTTCAGAGAGAGAGAGAGAGAGAGAGAGAGAGAGAGAGAGAGAGAGAGAGAGAGAAGAGAGAGAGAGAGAATGAAACAATTTTGCATAAAAATAGCATACACATTCTCTTGATACACTAACATTCAAGTTCCGTTTTTTGATGAACTAAAACATCAGGAAAATATTCACAAACGAATAAAGAATTACCTTGAATTAGTGGCAGTGATAATAACATCAATTAATTTATTTGGTCCCAAAGCTAGACTTTAAAGATTTCGTTGTCAAACGGTCAGATGAGACCAGCCTGAAAGGAAAAAGAAAATGTGATGGTATTAGAGGGCGAAAAGATAATGTGAATAACTGCAAAATTTTCTTCTCTTTTATCATTTAATTCGGTTGCAGGGCGATAGGAAAGCTTTCATGCTAGCAAACTTTAGAACAAGAGAGACCATCAACCCTTCTTTCTGTCATTTTACTTGAATGGTTGAGGCATTTTTATCTGTTATATATGATCTGGGGGATATATTTAATTATCTTACATCGGATTACGCCTATTGTAACCAAAGTCCTCTTCCTTGGTCTGAGTCATAGCCTCTACCATTGCTTGCACAGGCCTGCTTTAGAACATCATGGGTTATTTTCAATGTATTTATTTTTTATTCATTTACATATTCAGTCCTTTTCTTTCAACATAGATATTTTCAGTTATACTCTATTCTTCTTCTTCTTCTTTGCTCTGTAATTTCCATTCATATAAATGATTTAAGAAGACTTGCCAACATCTTTTGCCAGCGCAAACCTAAACAATAAGTAACTGAAAAATAAAGTAAACGGGGAAATAACAGTAGGAAATTCAGCAGCTTGGAAGGATGTAATTGTCAAAAAATGCTTTTATTAAGTAATGCGACGAAATTCCCTATATTACTTGATTGAAATTCTTATCTGGTTTACTTCTGACGGTGATTCTAGCGAAAAAATTTTGAAGTTAACGTATCAAAATTAAGTCAAGAATAAAAGCGTTATATTTGTCATTAGCCAGTGAGCGAAAAAAATAAAAGGTTGGGTAAAATCTTATGCTTGCTTTAAGCAGACACATAAATGATTTGGAATGAGTAAACGGAGTAAAGAGAGTAAATGCTGAAAAGAAGTGCGCGCGGGCTTAATGGTACCATTATAAAATACAGTAGTAGAAAAGGACGAAGAAGAAGCAATAATACAGAAGTTTATCGTCTTCTGTTGCCAGTTGATACAGAAGCGCAGCTTCATTTTAAGAAGTAATAGCAGTAGATCCTCCAAGAGTTGGGAAACTTCGGAAACTAAATTTGAGAAAGTTTTCCAGACCTTTTTCAAGTCCATCATCTTTTTTATCACGCTCGCCTTTTTTTCAATTCAATTTTTGCCTTTTTGTCTGCGTTGACTCATTCTGTAACTTTAAACTTTGAAAAAGAACACAGCTGTAAATAAAATACGAGGGAACTAAAAATGTCCTTTAAAAAAAATAACTATATTCCATTAGTAAAGTTTCCTGCCGTCCAGTAACAAATTCTAATCTCTTAGTTATGTATATCCATATATCTTCAACATTTCAGAATGACTGTGGAAATATACATGTCTACAAGTCCATTTTTAACCGTTGCAAAAAAAAAAAAAAAAAAAACTACAAGATCTTTCTATAGACTTCAGTTACTAAAAATGGAGGCCAAAGTGTAGGTCCTAAATCTAACCTCATCAGAGCCCCTTCTATATAGAGCAGTGGTTCTTAACCTTTTTATTATCACGCCCCCTTTAAGAGTTGGTCCTTACCTCCACGCCCCCCTTGCATCTATGAGTAAAATTCCCTCCAAGATTTAAAGGAAATAAAAAAAAAAAGAGAGAGAGAGAAGGGGTTTCGAGGGATAGGGAGGGAGGTAAATAATTACAAAACATGGAAAGCCCAACAAGTGTAGCTAGAGTAGACTGTAGGAAACTAACGTTATAAGGCGATACTTTAGCATTTTTTCATAAACTTCTGAATATTAGTTCCTCACTCTTGTTAAGAGAATAACGAATATAGTTAGAGAATTTGTAATTTTTCCCTAGGGCTCGCGCCTCCCCTGGAAATTGCTGACGCCCCCCAGGTTGAGAACCACTGATATAGAGGTAACGTTCAGAGACTTTTAAAAGGTTCCCTTCCATTTCCGCACCTTATAAAAGGTCAGAGATTGAAACCTCACACATCCATAAATCCAATTGCAAACGGAAGGTTCCTCCTGCTCTATGGCAGACGTAATTATCTTCAAATTCTTGGATAAGGGATGTGTTATTTTCAGTCTTACAGAAGAGGAGAATAAAAATGGCGATGTGAAAATTGCTCACTACTAACGTCCTATTTAGTGAACAAGGCTAAAACATACACACTTACATACTATATAAAAACAAGTAAATAATGCGCCGAAGTTTTTTCGGCTCAATAGAGTTTTCTGTACAGCGTATAATGCTGTATGAAACTCTCAGCCACGGCCCACGGAACTCTCAGCCGGCCGTGGTGACCTTTGTTGTTGCGTTACCAGACGTACGAACATGACCAATTTTAACCTTAAATAAAATAAAAACTGCTGAGGCTAGAGAGGGCTACAATTTGGTATGTTTGATGATTGGAGGGTGGGTGATCAACATACCAGTTTGCAACCCTCTAGCCTCAGTAGTTTTTAAAATCTGAGGTCGGACTGAAAAAGCGCAGACAGAAAAAGTGCTGACGGACAGACAGAGCCATCTCAATAGTTTTCTTTGACAGAAAGCTAAAATGACCTAATTGCAATATTCATCAAAACTGAAAAGGAAAAATTACACAAAAATCGTCATCTAAGATGCAAAGTAAACGTTGATTCGACGAGAGATTTCGAACGCACAGGACAAGACTGTTCATTTACAAAATAAAATCTGCCATTTAATGCAGTTAAGAAGATTATACACAAAAAAAAGAGTACAAAGCAATCATATATGAAATGATTCAACAAGACTAGCGCATCCACCCATATGACACCAACCGTCAAAGTTCATTGCGAGCAAATCGTGGCAGGCAGCCCCCGGTCAGCGCTTCGTACCCTTCCAACCACAAGTTCCCCTTTAATTAAGGTTTGTTTAAAGACCGTGTAGGACCCCAACACCATTGGCAGAGTTGATGGCTTCTCCCTGTCTCTGTCAGTAATTACGACAAGGGAGGACAGTGGAAGTGGCTGATCCCGGATCATGAATAATCTTCGAAAACTCTTTCTGTTTCGTTTATGAATTTGCAGGATACGTACAGCACAATCACAAATAATATATATATATATATATATATATATATATATATATATATATATATATATATATATATATATATATATATATATATATATATATATATATATATGTATGTATGTATGTATGTATGTATGTATGTGTGTGTGTGTGTGTGTCGGAAGAGTAATAACTACTTTATTCTCAGAAATACTGCATAGTCATCTGCTGGCTGTAGCCATGCTTAAAACACATGTGCACCTAATGTGTTTCATTTGAGATGCAGAATTAGGCATTTTAGAATAGAGTAATAAACTTACAATTATTATATAACACTTGCGCTAAATTTAATATATACTTTCAATTCCCAAATATGTTTGGCAGTTTTACCTGAATTTTTGAGAGAGTTTTAGTAATATCATTAATGAGCGCAAAGTCATTTTTAAGTACAACGGAATTCATTATATTTAAATATTTTAATCATTTGAATTCCTACCAGTAACTGAATTACTACAACCTATTTCTTTAAAAAGTAGGGCCTACCAGTTATGGATTAAAATTTATTCACAGCGGCTCTTGCTAATCATTGCCACAATGACCAGCAGAATCATCTTCATATTCATTATTCAAAGTTAATACTATTAATCAATCTATTATAATATGCTCCCATACACATATATTTCAGGTGCAAAATTTAAAATGAGTTTAAATAATTCCTTATGTACAAAGTGAAGAAGCTAACCGCTTCCTTTGTATACTAAACAGGGTGATACATATAGATAACTAAAGCTATGAATAATTGAATTTCTGTAAGGAACATCCAGTACTATTGGATGCAGCAGGCCCCATTGCAGTATCGTCAGTCAAGGACGATGCACTTTATCTTATGTGTAAAACTCTGGATGGTGCTTTCAGGGCTTTGGCATGCTTAATATTTTACGCCGAGGAAAGTT